>NC_045701.1:93938518-94151754 GCF_009834535.1 Camelus ferus | reverse complement strand
ACATAAATTTCCAGGTGAGTCTGGATGTCTCAGAACTGTTGAATTTCTGAGAAGGCCCAGGCACTTGTACTACACGTGTAAACTGTTATTATCTTTGTCTTTGCTCCCAGGGCAGGAGGCTGCACACCCTCCATCTTCCTGTCAAAGGGCACAAGGGTTTACATTGTGCAGGATGCGTTTTACAGACGCTAATGCCAGGGTGCCCCGGACAGCATGTGCAGGGATCCTCATTACTCACGGGGCACGGGGACTACAGTTCAAATATGGGATAAAATTTATTTGCAGCCCAATATGAAAACTGCTGTTGTATTTAAACACCTCATGGACAATTGCAACGTGGGCAGCACTTTGAATCGCCCAACACACTAACATTCCCCCCTGAGGTCGGTCAGGTGAGATGCTCTGCCCTCTTGTTTCAACTCCCATCACGTAAATGAGTCTCCTTCCAGGTCCAGTTAGTGCCAGGTTTTTCCCTCTTTGTGGTAGAAGAGACAGTTTGCCTGTTTCAGCTGGTCAATGTGTTGTCCTGAAGTGCAGTGCAGCGTCCCTGAGCACAGAGTGTGCGGGACTTAGCAGAAATTATCTGTGACAGACAAGCCATCCAGGCATGAGTTATACTGATGGGGGCATTGAGCTTGAAATAAAGCTTCAATATAAATTTTCTTCAAATAAACAAATTCACATCTCACTTTGGGTATATGTGTCAGCCTTGGAAACTTGTCTCAATTACAAACATAGACGGTAAAATGGAGATTTATGCCCCAAAAGTGATGACGTTGACTGGGTGCAAAATGACTGTGAGGAGACTTCAAGGTCAGGGGGATTCTGGGCAGAATGTCTCCAGAGGATTCTTGATACAGGAGGTCAGGGTGGTCAGATGTTCCCTGAAGATCATAGGTTAGGGGAATTGGATCAAATATTGCGGGCGATCAGATTTCCAGGGTGAGGAGTCTCACTAACCTGACTCAGCAGGTTTCTTGATAAAACTGGGACATGCAAAGATGGACACAGAATCCCGCAGGCCCAGACCTCGTGGAGAAAAGCATCTCAAGGAGCCTGAGTGATGAATGGTCAGAGGGTCTTTGTGAGCTTCGAGTCAGGGTTCTTATCTTCACTGGCGTGATTCTCTGAGAGCCAACGGTTTAATCCAAAGGGACACGGGCTCCTTCTGGTCATTCCTCCTCTTGATGGCTCGTCTCAGCTGTGAGCACCTCCTGGGTCTGAGGAACACTGACCTATGTGGATGGTGCTGTGAAGTGATTGTGTCTTTGTGTTTCCAGTCCCCAGGTGTCCTGTCACGGGTGCTGGTGTAGGAGTTGGTCAAAGAATATTGAAGACTCTCCCCCGCACCTACTCTGTCTCTGGGAACCCCTCCATCACACACAGTGGTTACTGGGGGATCTGTCACACCCCCAGGGAAAGGAATGGGTAACTCACTTGCTTTGGGTGTATGGTCTATGTCTCTTAAAAGGCGCCTCCATCTCCAGACATATTGGAGATGAGGTTTCCCTGCAGCACAGCTCTGGGGTCTCTGAGGGCACAGCCATGTGTCACTCTCACATGAGGGAGAGTGAGTGAGGGGAGGTCAGGGTGGCCCAGATGAAACCAGCCCTGCAGGGAGGGCTCAGGCCACCAGGGGTCACCCAGGATCATGAGGAAACAAGAGGGACAGTTTCAGAGCAGGTGCAGGAGAAGCCATGGGGGGTTTCCTCCCAGACACAGGGGATGCTCTTCTGGACCATCACCTTCCCTGGAAGCCCATCCGAAATGATTCCAGGCAAACATCTTCTTTCTGAACTTGAGCTTTTTTTCCCACGGAGTCAGAATTGTCTGTCCTTTTTCCCTCATTTGTTGTAGGACCAGACACAGAAGAAATGTTTTTCCATGGGACCTTTAGTTGAAATGTATCCACTAACTACTCTTTTTCATTGTCAAATTTACAGATGTTAAATGACACAAATGATTCTTCTGTGCATCCTTGAGTCTGCCCTCCACCTTCCAATGTATTTCCAGGCATTTCATCCTCGAGAGTGTCCTGAGTCCTGTTTCCTGCAGTGCCTTTCCCTAGAATAGCATGAGGAATGTTGTGTAGTTGGAAATTGATGTTTGTGTCATGCTGGAGTCGTTTGACCCCCAGACGACACTTGGAAATGTCTGCAGACAGGTTGGGCTGTCACATGTGGCGTGTGCTACAGGAACCTAGTTACCCAGAGGGCAGAGTCCATCGATGCTGCTCAACACTCCACAATGCACACAGAAACTCCCAAAATGAGAAACTAGCCTCAAATGTCAATAATGTGGAAAAACTCTGAGAGAAAGATTAGTATCTTGTCAACTTCATAAAAATGTTGACATGCAGAAGGTAAATTTCTATATGTAAATAATTTTCACTGAATGAAAACATGAACAAACACAAAAATTGGGCCTTCAGTTCACTCACAGGCACCTTACAGCCTCTTCACCCCTGTGTGCTGGTTGTGGGCCGGAGGGTCCTGAGCACAGGCCTGCAGGTGAAGGGGACATTGGAGCAGAGAGCCAGCACTGGGGAGGGGCCGTGTCCCTGCTTCACCTGATCCCCAAACAAGACAGGGCAAGGCTGAACCTGGATGTTATAATATTCACTAAAATCCAACCTATATCAGCTATTATAGGTTTTTAATTTGCATTAATAATTAATCTCAATATTAACTGATATTTAATATGCTTGTCTTATATCTAGAATAATTTTGAATGTAATTTCTCAATTCATGTTAATATATCCAAACATGCCATTTGTATCACAGACACTTTGTGTCGGAAACAGCCAGGCCTTCACCAGCACCCACACCCCCTCCCCCAGGGGCTCACAGCTAGTCTGCACCTCCCCTCACCTCCTGCAGGCTAGACGTGGTCCCCTGCTGTGTCCTACACAGGGTTGCTGCTAGGAATGTCTGTGAACGTAGGACCACATGTGCATCCCACTGACCTGCTCAGAAAATTATGGGAAATAAAAGGTAAATACATTAAATAAAAGAGTCACAGAAGTAAATGAGGCTCACAGCAAAAGAGAATGTGACAATGAATATATATATATGCTCATGTATAACTGAAAATTTGGACTCTACACTGAAATTTGACAGAACATTGTAAAATGACTATAACTCAATAAAAATAGCTTATATATATAAAAAAAGAGGTAAATGCTTTTCACATAAACAGACTGAAAGTTATTTCAATAGCAAAATGGTTTATTTGGGACCAACAGAGAATTACGGTTTTGGGTCTGCCGTCCTGGTGAGCCACATGCAATTCCCCAGTGAAAACAGAGACATGACTTTTCTACAGAATGAAGGGGGAGGTGAGAGGGCTCCTGTGAACAGGAGTCCATGGGTTTTCATTGGCTGAGTCCTTACCAGGAAAGAAGAGGAGGCCTTGCTTCTCCCTGTTGGGCTCAGACATGAAGTTCCCAGGTTCCAGGGTGGAAGCTGCAGTCCTCCTGCCTGAGAGCCACTGTGAAAAGGCTGCTTAGAGGGGCTTCTTGTAGGTGATCAGGACTCAGGGGGTGGTCACTCGGTGTGACGCAGTCACGTGGGACTTCATTGCTGACGGAGGGGAGAAGCGTGGATGTGCTGAGGTTGAGACAACATAACACAGCTCTGTGAGGAACAGGGAACAAAAGGGCATCTTAGGATGGGAGGCAGCTGACTGAGACATGTTGACTGCGATGCGTGGACCTGAACAAAGGATCAGAGGCCGTGCAGACCCCAAGGCAGTGGGAGTCTCCCTGTGCCACAGCATCCGGCTCACGGCTATAAAACCCTAGAGGTCTGTGCAGGCCCCTGTGGTTTTGGTCAACACCCCAAGACAGCCCCTTGCTTTTATACAAAAAGGAGAAAGGGGTCTGGTAATCAGGTTGCCCACAGCAGGACGGGCTCTTCAAATGCTCCTTTAAGGACTTGAATCTGTGAATTGTGGTTCCTCCCTTAAAATGGAATCGGGATTGCCAGTGTTGAGAAAATTTCATGTAGGTTTTCCTTGAGAGAGAAGTGTGGAATCTGTCTCAACAGTAATCAGCTAGCCTTCTAAAATCCCTCATATTTGGCAATTAGTGTTGCATTTAGGAAACGTAAAAACACCATGGATGTAAGTAGAGGCTTGTTCTGATGTCAGATGCCCTAGACACCAAATATGATGCTTGGTACCTGCAATTTTTCTTTAGCAACTTTAGTCCCTTAGAGGCTAAAAGTTTGTAATGAGTAGATGCTGTCTTCCTGCAAGATCATTTGGGAAGAAGAGCAAAGAAACAAATTATCCACATATTGCAACAAAAGAGAAAATCTAGAAAACTTTACATCATCCAGACCAGCCTTCCGGTGGCTCCAGAAATGAGAAGGACTCTCAATAAATCCCTGAAGCACTAATGTCCTGGTGAGCTTTTCTCTTCCCACTGAAGGCTAAAAGGTAACGGCTACCTCCATCGGCTGGAACAGTAACCAGTGCACAGTGGACAGCAGTTACAGTAAAGGCTTCACTTCCAGTGGGAGTGGATGTTAGCACCACAGGAGGGTTAGGGATGACAGGGTGATAAAGGATTAGAGTGCACTTTATTATTGTTATTATCTTTACAATTATTTTGCCTTTTATTAAAATGTAATTGGTTTCTAATGTTACTTTTTAATGCACTACAAAGAGATTTGGTTATACATATACATAGTTATATTTTTCAGACTTTTTCCCATTATATGTACTTATAAGATATGGAACACAATTCCCTGCACTATACAGTAGCTCTTTGTTTTATATCTGTGTTACGTATGGTAATGTGTATCTGTTAATCCCAAACTCTTAATTTATCCCTCCCCTGCCCTATGCACTTTGGTGAACATAGTTTGTTTTCAGTGTCCATGAGTCTACTTTTGTCTTTTAAGTAGTGTTTTTGTATTTTTTTAATTCCACATATCAGTGAGATCATGGGATAAGTGTTCTGCTATCTGACTTAACTCACTCAATATGATTGTGTTTATATCCATCTGTGTTGCTGCCAATGGCATTATTCAACCCTTTTTAAAGTACACGTGGAACACATACATGATGAAGTATTGCTCAGCCATATTCAATGCAGTCTGCTGATCCGAGGTCCTGGACATCACTCCCCCCTTGGCCTTTGGGTTTTCTCTCCAGGAAAACGAGAGTATCTCAGAAACACCTACAAGGGCCAATGAAGGCTTCAGCCTTGGAATCTGCTCCTCTGGGCTTCATGGCCTGAAGGGCTTCCTTCCTTGTAGGGCACTGATTAATCCTGGGAAGGTGTTAAATTCTGTTTGAATCTTGAAGGATGCTGCACTGTGAAGTTTATCAAAATCATTTGTAGATTTTGCCCGAAAAGGGGTGGTAACTAACTCAGTAGGAAAAATGGTCGCTCTTTCTAGAATTAGCTGTAATATCATCAGAGGCAAAATGAGTAAAAGTGTCTCAGGGCCACTTAATTAATTTCATACGTACTTTGAATGCTGTTCTCACATGCCAGAATCATTTCCCCCTTTGGGGGAGACAGAAACTGTAGCAGGATGCTTCACTGTGAAGTCTCATTCAATAAATGGATAGGAGTTGAATAACTAAGGAGTAAAACGTGTGCATCTCTCAAAGGGCCTAAATAAAAGGGGGAGGTCCAGAGGCAGAGACCCCTTGAGGCTCGTCACAGGTCCCCGCTGTGTGAACTGCTTTAGTTCCCTGAGCCTGGGCTGCCCTCAGTAGCTCAGCTGAGCAGGGAGAGTCCGACTTCAGTGCCCAATATGACTGGGGGAGACTCATCCCCAATCTGAGAAATGTGTGTCCACGCCTACTGAGAGAAAGGACTGGGGCGAGCCCAGCTATTCCCTCAGAGCCTGTCACTGGGGATCAGGAGGATGCTGGGAAGGCTGGTCAGAGGGCTGATGGTGCCTGAAGTGCACACACTTGTAACAATGTTTTTTCCACTATCGTGGATCTTCTCAATCATAGCAGAAACTAGGAGGGCTTGGTTTTGTTCAGGAGCTTTTATTTGCTGGAATTCAAGTTTAAGAATTTAAAATTCAATCTTTTGTATGGCTCACATGTAGTTTGAGAGAGTTGGTTTGCCAGATTATGTACATCTGGAGAGGCCGAGGCTTCCCATGCCATCCTGGTCCTCTTCACTAGAATGGACTTGCCCTGTCTCAGCTCATTAATAAACACAAGCTTGATATGTATCTGCAGTTGTTTCTAATCATCAGGCACAGTTTCAACATCTTTCACGTGTAAGCTGGGATTTCACTCCAAACAACAGGCTTGAGAAAGCCTCAGGAATTGTGCAGGGAGGGCTCCTCACAACCCCTGGACCCCAGCCCTACAACGAGTTACTGGCTGTTCTCCTGGTTGTAACTGTAAAGCCCTCTGGGGATTCCCCAATAAGCAGGTTGCATCCAGCGCCAGGCCTGACCTTCAACAACGAGCACCAAACCACATGATGCAAGTCACAGAAGCCAGACTGACAAGTCAGAATGACCACACAAAATTCCTTGGTTAAAAAAATTTGGCTAATTTGAGAAAAATTCTAAACTATGGTTTGTAGTTCATCTTAAGATCAGTAAAATGAGAAATTAAGAGATTACCTCCTGGGTCCTCAGAAGGATTAGCTTTAGAAGGACAGGTCCTGACAAGTTCAGAGCAAAGGGGCGTGTGTGTAGAATTTCAGAGAACAAGGACAGCTTGGTGAGATCATTACTGTGGAAGATCTGAGGGCATAGAGATGGTGGAGGAGTTAAGAGGAGAGAATTTACTGCTGGACATGAAGCCTGAGATCAAGAAACCAGAGGAGGAGAGCCCGAGGCATCAGAAGTCAATGTGTCTTTTTTCAGTCTGCGTTTGTCTCAGTAAATCTTATGATCTTACTTTCCGAGAGGCAATTGTCGGGTCCTAAACATGATGAAAACCCTAGTGTAATGATGAAAATAAGAGTTCTATTCAGTTTTAGAGATTTTAGAGATAAAATTGTCCAACTTAGTTTTAAGAAAAGTAAGTATGAAGACCCCAAAGTTACCCACAATGGCCATTGATATACATGTAAAATCGAGGTGTTATTGACTTTGGCCAAGAACAGGAATTTCACTAGAAATTTGCATGAGGAAGGTCCCTGGTTTTACAATATAAAATCGGCAGCGTGCTTGCAGTGAGGTGATCTTAGGACATCTATATAATTGGAACCCCATATCTCAAAGGATTTCTAGAGGGTAAGAAAAGATCCAAGTAGCCTAAATGATGAACAGCTCAAATACCCAAATGGACATCTGCCTAAGCATCAGCTAGTCTAAGGGTCCAGTCTGGTTCTCAAGGGGTCAGGGTAAAGGCTGCTCAGCACAGGTCCAGAAGGACAGCCCATCTTCCCAAGGAATGGGAGGAAGGCCAGCCAGTTCCAGCTGGAACAATCTGATTTCAAAATCTGACTGAAGGCCAAATGAGTGTTTGCTCACAGTACAAGGCCTTATCTTGGAAGGATAAACCTTAAAATAGATCCCAAATAAAGCCTGGTGAGGAAGTGTGGAAGCCGGAATCCAGGAGACTGATCTACCCTCCATCACCAGGCTGGGTGAGAAACACAGGGAGCAGCAATGGGCTCAGTGTGGGTCCCACACCTGTTTGCTCAGCAGCCTCACACTCAAGGGGTCTTCTCTGCTTCCATATGGGCCACCAAAATTTAACTGAACAAAGACAGACGGCCAATTATTTCTCCAGCAAAAATGGGTTTATCTGGGGTCACAAAGGTTTGCGATTACTACCAGGAACACAGTGAGGCATGTGCAGGCCCAGCATAAGTGGAGGTAAGGACCCTGTTGTAGACGGGAAGGGAGGTGGGGCTCTAGTGAACAAAGAGCCCAGAGGTCCTCCTTGGCTGAGCTGTGACAATCGTCCTTGCCAGGAAAGAAGAGGGAGGCTTTCTTCTTCCCATGGGGCTCTGCTCTCATTGTAACACATGAAACCTAACCCTCTTGTCACCGAACTCTGTTGAATTAAGGTTTCTGTTTAATTAGTATCATTGTTATTTTACCAGATTTACCAGAATGGATCAGTTTGTTGCAGAAGCTAGTCCACCATTGTCAGCAATGCTGGGTTAATGGCCTAATCTTCATGGTCAAATAGAAATGAATATTTGGATGGCAAAAAAAAAAAAAATCACCTACTAGAGGCCCTAATTAGAAGGAAGCTTCTCACCACCTCTGCAAAAGGCAGCCTTTTAAGTTTAAGCCTGGAGACTGAGCAGAAATTAGACTGTGGCTCAGCCTAGAACCCAGAGAGCAATTATATTATTCCAAGCACACTTAGATGACGGAAGTCTGGAACCAGAAGCTATATGCAGGTGTGACTACGTTGTCCAGACGCATGCACATGACTGAAGAATAAGGGATAAAGAATGTGATAATTTTCCAATATAATGAGGATACAGGAATAAAGCAACATTCTGCTGATGGGACTAAAACATTGGAGTCCCCACCGTGGAAAATTGCAACTTTCATACAAGGTTTAGGAAGCACCCAAAATAACACCAGCCATTTCAATAGTAGGTGTGTCTCTAGGTGAAATTAAAGCTCACGTTCACTGGAAACACTGTGTGCAGGTGCTCGTGGGGCCTTCACACATGCTGTAAAGTGGAAACAAGGGCTAAACCCAGAGCTCACTGCAGGGCCGTGTGCTGATGGCGTCTGAGGTACAATTAAGCCCCGCATTGAAGCCCTTGTCATGGATCCAAGAAAACAGAGTCACTCATTCATTACTGGAAAATACGGGTCCTCCATGTTTCCTCAGATGTCAGCAGTTTCCTGCCCCAGGATTATGTCTTATGTGTGTCCGAGACAGTACCTTGGACAGAGGAGGGTTTGGATGCAGATACGATAGAAAAATGTGGGTCTCTGCATGTATGTGCATGTGCACCTGAGTGTGCATGTGTGTGTGCGTGTCCCTGCACACAGACGGGAGCCCTGGTTACGTGTGTGATGAGGGATTTATGGACTTCCATCATCCTTCTGAATTTGGACACTATCAGCTAATTTTCTTTATGAAAGTCACCCAATTCTATAAAGAAATCTCTAATAGGATTATTTATTCAAACCAGTGTCTTCCCCATCATCAATGGAAACTCTATCCAGGATTCTGACATTAATTTTCTCAGAAGTGTGTGAACCACGGTGCAGAGCAGCCCTTCTGAGGGTGGTGCTGAGAAGTCAGGATGAAGCCTTGGATTCCGAACCCACATCCTGAGTGTTCCTGGGCCCCTGACAGAACTTCCCTGCGGCTGAGGGCTCAGTGTCAGTTTCATCACCCACCTTCCCCCTAGTCATGATTTCCAACTTCTGACAGCTAAGACCCTCACCTGTATGGCTGAGTCTAGACCAGAATCCTTCAGGTGCTGCAGGTCTGTGGTCAGAGGACAGCACAGCTGGGTGGGGAGTGGTTCTGGTGCAAGAAGCAGTTTGAAATGATGAGCCTGAATCCGGGTGGGAATGGCCCTCAGTCTTCACACCTGGCAGTTCACACTCTGAAGTTTAATACCTGGGATTTTGCAATTGATCCAAGAGTTCCAGTTGAACTTCTCCCAGCTCTCATGCCACCTGGAGATGTCAAACTCAGGTACGGTGAGGCTTGGTCACATTTCTTATGTCGTATAACCTTTCTATCCCACTATGTGTAGACTTCAATGTGCAACACTGAGGTGAGATTTATAGCACATTGTGTAGTTTGTAACTTGCATAAAAATAAAATTACAAAGTATATAATAAGTATTCATTACAGCCCAATCACTAGTAAAGACATTTTCTTGAATGTTATTATTGATAGAAATGCATTGAAATGCAGAGACGGTTGAAAATAATACTCATGAACTCTGCTTACAGATTACTGGCCAACACAGTAACTGTCAAAATCATAATGATCACAAAACTGAAGGGGGTCTTGTCCAAAAGTTTCTTGATGTTGATTCTGGATCAGTTATGACCAAGAGGAGGAACACAGGTGAAAATGCTGGACAAACTCTCACCTAACATGTGTCCCTGCACAGACCACAATGCGCTACCCGTCTGGGGGCTGCGTACATCACCAACGTGGGAGGAACTCTGGCAGCAATATCACAGAATCCGTGTGCACATGTAAAATATACAGGTTCTATGTGTTTGCCCTGAAAACTCACACAATAAACATGATATTTCCAAAGGCTACGAACACCAGCAAACCACAGACACTCATAGCTGCTCAGGGGCGAGGACAGCAAGGCCCTGACTTCCTATATGGTGAGATAACATGCAAATAGGCCTTCCTCTGAGGATAAAGCCACCTGGCCCTGGCCCTGCAGCACTGGGAGAGGAGCCCCAGCCCGAGATTTTGAGCTGCTTCCGTTCTCTGATCAGGACTGAGCACAGACGACTCACCATGGAGCTGGGGCTGAGCTGGGTGGTCCTGGCTGCTCTTCTACAAGGTAATTCATGGAGAACAAGAGCTACTGAGGATGTGGGTGGTCGTGAGTGAGGGAATCAGAGGATGTGTGAAATTCTCCTGACCAGGATGTCTTTGTGTTTGCAGGTGTCCAGGCTGAGGTGCAGCTGGTGGAGTCTGGGGGAGGCTTGGTGCAGCCTGGGGGGTCTCTGAGACTCTCCTGTGCAGCCTCTGGATTCACATTCAGTAGCTACGACATGAGCTGGGTCCGCCAGGCTCCAGGGAAGGGGCTCGAGTGGGTCTCAGCTATTAATAGTGGTGGTGGTAGCACATACTATGCAGACTCCGTGAAGGGCCGATTCACCATCTCCAGAGACAACGCCAAGAACACGCTGTATCTGCAAATGAACAGCCTGAAAACTGAGGACACGGCCGTGTATTACTGTGCGGCAGACACAGTGAGGGGAAGTCATTGTGAGCCCAGACAAAAACCTCACTCCCTGGGGCACCCACAGCCCCCAGGGGGTGCTCACGACCCACTAAGGGCAGGGCTGAGCCCCAGGAGCAGGTGCAGAGGTGTGGGAGGAGTTTGTAGTTACAATCCTTGGTTTCCTTTTCCCGCCAGTCAACTCTACTACAGACCCTCTGCTGGATTCTAAATTTTCATTGTTGAGGTATGTGTTGCTTTCTGACAATAATATTCATAATCAGGATGTATTTTTACAACTGAAATAAAGCTCCAAACAATGTTAAACTTTAGTGTAATTTTAAAGGTGACTCAGAAATTTTCAAACCTGATGAATACCGTGAGAAGGCACAGGCACTGGGAAAACACGTGCAAACAGTTGCTCACCTTTGTCTCTGCTCCCGGGGCAGGAGGCTGCACACCATCCATCTTTCTGTCAAAGGGCACGCATGGTTTGCAGTGAGCAGGATACACGTCACAGATGCCAGTTCCACACTGCCCAGGACTGCGTGTGCAGGGATCCTCATTGCTCACGGAGTCCGGGGTCTACAGATCACATCTGGGCAAAATTTATTTCCAGCCCAAATTGACAAATGTTGCATTTTCTGAACTCCTGGACATTTACAATTTGGGCAGCACTTTGAATCCCCAACACACTAACAATCCCACCTGAGGTCGATCGGGGTGATGCTCTGCCCTCTTGTTTCAACTCCCATCATGTAAATGAGTCTCCTTCCAGGTCCAGTTAGTGCCATGTTTTTGACACTTTCTGGTATATGTAGAAAATTTTACTGCTTAAATTGGCCCATGTTTTGTCCTGAAGTGCGGTCCAGTGTCCCTGAGCACAAAGTGCTGTGAGCTGACTTAAGGAGAAAGTATTTCGAACAGACAAGCTCCATTGAGGCATGAATTAAACTGATGGGGGCTGTGAGGTTGATAATAAAGTTTAGATATAAATTTAATTTCAATAAAGGAATGCAAATCTCACTTTGGGTATTTGTGGCAGTTTGGGTTACCTGGTTCAGTTTCAAATTCAGATGATAAATGGAGGTTTATGGACAAGAAGGTGGTGATGCTGACCGGGTGGAAAATTACTGTGAGGAGATTTCAAGTTCGGGGGACTCTGGGCAGACTGTCTCCAGAGGATTCGTGGTACAGGAGACCGGGGTGGTTAAATATTCTCTGGGGGATGATAGGTGTAGTGAATTGGATCACATATTGAGGGTGATCAGAGTTCCAGGTGAGGATTCCCACTAACAAGACTCAGCAGGTTTCTTGATAAACCTGGGACTTGCAAAGATGGACACAGAATCCCGCAGGTCCAGAACTAATTGAGGAAAGCATTTCAAGGAACTTCAGTGATGTGTGGTCAAATGGTCAGTGTCAACTTCAGAGTCAGGGTTCTTATCTTCACTGACATGATTCTCTGAGAGCCGAATCTAACTCTGAAGAACATGGAAACCTCTGGTCATTCCTCCTTTTGGTGACACTGCCAACTTTCAGAAGAAGAAAGCAGATGCACAGAGGCGTCATGGATGCACAGACATGGGAGAAAAGTCCATCTGAGGCTCAGTGAGGACGGGGCCCCTGCAGGCAAAGGAGAAAGGCCTCAGAAGAACCCAAACATCTGGGTACCTTGATCTTGGACTTCCGGCCTCCAGATCTGAGAGAAATGCATTTCTGCTGTTTGAGCTGCCCAGTCTGTTATTCTGTAATGGAATCTCTACCCAAGTAATACACAAATGATGAGTCTTTCAGGCATATATGGGAAAGTAAGTGCCGTACTGCAAAGGAAAAATCATCTTTTCTTCACATATGTGCTATGATCATCTCCAAGAGTCACATGAACTTCTACTGAAAAATGGTTTCGGCCTCACAGGAGTGGGTAGAATGATCCTGAACATATTAATGTCCAATATCTATCAGTTTTGGTATAATTTGGAAATAACGATATAAAATGTACTCAAATCGAGAACCAACCAAATCTCAGAGCAGAAAGGAATGCACGTCTTAAAGTCTGTTCATGATTTGCAAGGGGGGGTCTGAGGAACACACTGTAGACACAGGATGAGAGGTGAAGCATTGAGGAACAGATTAAGAAAATAACAGAACATGTGCTGTTGAACTGAGTTCACTAATTTGTAATAAATGCCAACACGGTGGCAGGAAATGTGTAAAACCTTTGGTGTGATGTCCAGGAAAGAGCACAGCTTTTGTTTAACCAGCAGCTGAGAGTCAGAGCAGAGATGCCAAGCAGGTGAGCAGGGAGCAGAGGGGACCGGGGGGCTGGGGGGCACGAGAGGAGGAGTGTGGGAGACGCCCACTCCAGTTGTTAGTAACAGGCGTAACTTCAGGACGTTTTCACATGAAACACTGGGAGGGAAAGTAGGTCCTGCTCTGCTGACGGTCACTCCCCTGCCCTCCGACTCTCCTTGGACTGAACTCCCTGCTCTGGGAGGAGAGCAGCTGTGGTCAGTGAGCAGAAGGTGGGTCCACCATGGATATAAGCCAGCACTGCCTCCCGTGCCCAGAGACAGGGCCTGACCTGACCCTCCATGTTCGTGCGGAAACACGACCCCACGTGCATGAGAACCACACGCAGGGCTCAGGGCCATCACAGCACCTCTGCCACCCAGGGCCGGGGTCTCCTCTTCACTGACGTCATCCTCTGAGGGCCAGAGGCTTAACTGACAAGAACATAAACCCCCCTCTCCACCACACACAGTGCCTCCTGGTGGGTCTGGGTCCATCCTCCTCCAGGGAAAGCCCAGCAGAGCCTGGGGTGCTTGGGTCTGGGTTCTGGACAGCATACACCCTGCCTCTCCAAAAATTCCCCCCCATCTCCAGAGACACATTGAAGGCCATGTGTCCCTACAGCTCATCTCTGGGGTCCCTGAGGACACAGCCGTGTGCTTTTGTCACAGGAAGGAGAGCGAGTGAGGGGACATCAGGGTGAGCCAGACACAACCATCCCTGCAGGGAGGGCTCAGGCCACCAGGGGGCACCCAGGGCCATGAGGAAACCAGAGGACCCGTTTCAGAGCAGGTGCAGAATCAGCCGTGGACGGGTTTCCTCCCAGAGATGGAGGATTCTCCACTGGTTCACCGTCTCTCCTGGAAGCCCACCCATAATTTTTCAGGGAAACTTCCTGATCTGAACTTGGGCCTTTTTCATGGATTCAGGCTTGTGTGTGATTTATTCCTCATCTAACTTAGGAACAGATTCACAGAAATATTTCTCCATGGGACCTTTATTTGATATTTATTCACTAACTACAATTGTAGTTGTCAACTTTACAGATGCTTAATGACACAAATGATTCTTCTGGGCATCCTTGACTCTGCCCTCCACCCTTGATGTATTTCCAGGCATTTCATCCTCAACAGTGTCCCCAGTCCTGTTTCCTGCAGTGCCTTTCCCTAGATTAGAATGAGGAATGTTGTATATTTTGAAATTGATGTCTGTGTGACACTGCAGTCATTTTGTTTCCCAGCGGACATTTAGAAATGTCTGGAGACAGGGTGGCCCATCACATGTGCGGTGGGCTGCAGGTACCCAGTTCCCTAGTGGGCAGATTCACTGCATGTGGCCGTGCATCCCACACTGCACACGGCAGCTCCCACAACAGGAAACTAGACTCAAATGCCAATAATGGTGAAAAACTAAGATAAAATATTTATATGTTGTCAAATTTATATCATTGTTGACATACAGAGTCTACATTTGCTGTGTGTAAATTATTCTCACTTAATGGAAAGGCAGACACCAGACTTTGGTCTTCAGTGCACTCAGAGTCCACATTACACTCCGTTCACACAACGTTCCCGCTCTGTGGGCAGGAGGGCCCCGAGCATAGACATACAAGACAAGGGGGCACCAGACCAGACCCCAGGACTGGGGAGGGGCTCGTGGTTCGCATGGATTATGGGACCTGGATGTCAGAGCTGTCTTTTCTGAGCCTGAGTCTGCAGAAGCCCCGACAGAGCCCAGGCTGGACTGGATTCTTGCAACATTTAAAATTTCCTGCCTTTGTATCTGGAATAACTAAGGATTTTACCTCAGAACAATAATTTGTTACAATATTAATAAATGTTTCACATATGAGACATGTAGCAAATTGTTACTTGTTTTACAACTGTAATAACAGTGCTTGTAATTCTTAAAACCGTATCAGTATATCCAACACACTTGCTCTTGTATCCCTGCCCCACTGTGACCCACCCTGACAGAAATCACTAGACCTTCCCCAGCACACACATCCCCTCCCCCTCAGGAGTCACAGCACCCCTTCACCTCCCCTCACCCCCTGCAGGCTGGTGGGGGCCACCTTCTCTCCTCTGAGCATGGATGTGACCAGGAATATCTGTGGAGGTGGGAGCTAACGTCCATCCCAGGGACCTCCTCGGTAACTTACAAGGAAATCAAAAGGAAATAAGGGAGATAAAAGTCAACATTCTCATGGGAAGTTAGCTTTTTTTGATGTAACACAAATAGACGAGCAGTTGTTTCAATAACAAAAGTGGGCTTACTTTGGACCAGTAAACAGCTTCAGTATGGCGTCTGCAAACCTGATGAGCCACATGCTCGTCTTCAGTAAAAGGAGATGCCTCCTTCATCAAGGGGGGAAGGGCCTGAGAGAGCCCTAGGGAACCAGAGCCCGTGCATTTCTCTTGGCAGAGTCCTGCCCAGGAAAGACGGGGAAGCCTTGCTTCCCCCAGCTGGGCTCTGAGGCCATCAAACGGCATGAGAGCTCCCCTCTGCTCACCCAATTTTACTAAACTGAGGATTTCTTTATATTTTGCCTTTTGCCATTTGATCAAGGTTGAGAACTTTCTCTGAAAACATCACTGATGAAGACTTAGGATTTCTGGGTTTTTTCACGTTTTTGTCTGTCAGCGCCAGGAAGGAACTCCTCTGGGTGAAACGTCTCATGTCAGATGGAAAGTGCTCCTATTGAGGCCACATTCCAGCAACATGGAGCAGTGAGAGGGAGAGCGCGCAGGCTCTCTCACCATAAGTCCCTGTGTTATCAAGACCGGAGGCTGGAGATCACCTCACATGTTATATTCTCATCAGAGACTCGGCAGGCAATTGTCCAATAGGTCTGGCACAGATGCCTTGGGAAGCTGTCTCAGCTGATGTTGCCCTCAATTCTGAGAGTCTCCACAGTCGGGTCGCCAGATGAGCAGGAATGTTCAGGGCCCAGCTGCCTTCTTAGGTGTGTCACGTGGACCCAAGTTCTCACTCTCGGGAGACTGGTGGCACAAGGGCTGGTGAGCAGCACCTGCTGGAGACCTTTCCGCTGAGGTTGAGGAGTTCTTCTGGAAGTGTCTTTCCCAGTAGATAAGCTATCCAGGTTGCAAGTTGTGACGCTTGCATCTCTGTCTCCTGAGAAGTACTGTGAAAACACGGCTTCTGAGGAGAATCTTGGAGACGATCAGGAGGCGGAAAGTGGTCCATCAGTGTTCAGCAATCATGAGGAACTTCAGTGGTGAAGCGGGGGAGCCGAGAGGCTCCAGTACAGGTTTTGCTGTTGAGCTCATGCTGAGGTCGGGCCGTATGAACAAAAGTTGGACGCAGGTCTTGGCAGTGTCCAGGTAGCTGGGAGAGTCTCACATTTAGCCCATAGATCAGGGTGTTGATCAACCAAGACCCAGTGGAGCCCATCTGCGTGGAAGTACATCTGGCTGTAAATGGAGCCCTGGTTCTCATGTCAGGTATCCTAAACATTGAGTCTGCATTTGGGTAAACTGCAATTTTCCTCAAGAAAACGATTGCCCCTTTAAGAATAAAAACTGTAGCAAGTGGTAGATGTCTTCCTTCAAGGAGGATTGAGAAGGAGATAAAGGAAACACATTATCCACAAACTAGAACTTCCAAAAGATGTTACATCATCCAGACCAGCCTCCAGACTTACCCAGAATTAGAGGGGCTCTCAATATGGGAAGGAAAAGCTGGGCTGGTCTAACAAGATAACTCACACGGTTAAGTATTGGAATACTGATCTGAGTTCTGCTAGACTAACTTGTAAATCTAAGTTTATCAGCATTGGTTTGCTGTTTATGTTTTTTGCTAGCCAGCTGGATTTTCAAAGATACATATGTGGCTTTGGAATGTTTGTTTGCTGCCTCCCTGCTCCGCTTTTGTGATGATAATGCTGCTAAAGCTGTTCCATGCCTATTGGCCAAATACCCCAAGCTTGTACTTTACCCTATAAAACCTCATGTGCACATCTTGAAGGTGCTCAGATTTTCGGAGCAGAAGCCCCTCTGAGCCCGCAGGCGTAATACATCTGAGTACTCCAACCCTCCATGTGGTGCTTGTTTCTTGACTGGCCTCTCATTCCCGTTACATTTCTGGAGGCCCCAGCGAGATAAAACCACACCGGCCCCTTGAGCCGCTGGACTGGTGGCTCTGGCTGACCGGGGGATGGAATTCCAGCAGCGAATGAGGTGGCGCCGCCCGACGATATTCCGGGTTCTCCTTCGTGATGGCAACTCGGCCCCTTGGGTGGCTGAGCTACAACCAGATCCAGACTCCATGGAGGGACGGATAGACTCACCAGGTGGCCGTCCGGACAAGGTAGGAACCCCCGGGAGGTATCAGGTCCTGTCCCACTGAACAGAAGAGGAAGCTGACCCCCTCCTACAGGCTCTCTGTCTGATGGTATTTCAGATGGGAAATCAGGTCAGGTATCAGGTCCTGTCCCAGTGGACAGAAGAGGAGGCGGATCCCCTCCTACAGGAAACAGGATATTGGTATTGGTGGGAGGAATGATATTAACCTCTCTGTGTGTCTGCGGGAGTGAATGAGCAGCCTGTGAAGCATGCGATCAGGCTCGAGTTGGTAGCTCCACGGCATTCTGCTACGGAGTTTGAGTGAGTCCCAACCTGCGGTTCCGTTCTGACCTCATACGTCTCAGGGCGGTATCGGTCCCTCAGGGTCCCGATCGGAGTCAGCAGCTTATACTGACCCGCCAAAGCTAAGAGGCACCTTCGTCCCTGCTAGGGGAGTGGCCAGGCGGACGCTATGAAAACCCTCCCTTGTCTTGTCTGTGACACCGGCACAGGGTGGCCACACTGGGAGGGAAAAGGACATAGACAGCCAATGGGTCAACACCCCTGTGCCCTCGGAGGCTAGGATGCTATTTCTTTGAGAAAGTCTCCTACCTGATTCTGTCACAGAACACCCGAGACTTAGTGTTCCCCTACTGAACTGACCCAAGTAGTGCCCCTTTTGCCTAGCCCCAGACCCCCAGGACTCGCGTTTAGAAGATGAATTCCTTCTGGACTGGGCTCACCCGGCCTTGGAGGTCCCTTTTCTAGTCCATTTGTTTTACCATCTGCCATCAGTCCCATGCCCCTGATAATTTAGTTCAGGATATAGAGAGGATTTAATGAAGAAAGTCCCTGGAACTGCTTGAGGCCTTGAGCTCCAGAGGCATCAGCTGTGACTGGAACCCAGAGTCCCTGACCAAGTTAACCTTAAAACAACTCATAGACCCAGCAAGAGAGCAGTCTCTCTGGGAAATCCGGTGTTTTGAGGAGTGAAGAAAGAAAAGATATAAAGGCTACCTTCCCAAACATCTAAAAAAATGGGAGGCTCTAAGTTTAAACCCACCACTCTAGACTGCATGATTAAGAATTTCAAAAAGGGGTTCTCAGGAGACTATGGAATTCGAGTGATCCTCGGCAGGCTCTGCACTTTGTGTGAGCTTGATTTGCTGGCCTTTGGAGACGGGTGGCCCTCAGGAGGAACTCTGGACCTAGCAACAGTGTGAGCAGTCTATCAAATAATCATTGGAACCCCAGGCCACCCAGATCAATTCCCTTACATTGACTCCTGGCTGAATATCACCCAGACTCTACCCCCATGGATTCGGTTCTGCTCAAATGGACCTGGACAATGCAAGATATTAGTAGAACAGCCAGTCCAGGCCAAAATGACAGACAGAAAAAAGCCTATTTTCAAGGGAGACGCAGAAGACAGATATGCCTACCCCCTCTGTATGCCCCCGGGGCACCAACACCTCCCGTCGGAGGACCCAGAAGCAGAGCCCAGCCCCCAGCCTGAGCCATAGGCAGGAGACTCCGCTCAGCACAAGCCGGGAGGCCAGCACCACTGGCCCTCCAAATGCTGCTGCGGGAGACACAAGGGCCACAGCAAGTTGGGGAAGACGGGACTGTTCAGCCTGGGCACCCTGTACTCTACTGCAAACCCTTTAGCACCACAGACCTTCTCAATTGGTGCCATGATACAACTTCCTACTCCGAAAAGCTGCAGGCTATGAGTGACCTCGTAGAGTCTATCTTCCATTCTCACTGGCCCACCTGGAAAGATGTCCGCCAGCTGCTTCTGACTCTGTTCAATACAGAGGAGAGGAGACGCATTCTCCCTGAAGCACAAAAATGGCTGCAGGGCTGAGCCCCTGAAGACACAATGGATGTTGAGGGGTGGGCCATGACACCAGGCCAGATTGGGACTTTAACACCCAACAAGAAAGAGAAGCACTGCGTGAGCACCAGGAGGCCATCCTACAAGGGCTAAGAGCAGGAGCCAAGAAGCCAACTAACATGTCTAAAACGACCACAGTGACCCAGAGGCCAGAGGGAACCCCCACTGACTTCTATGAGAGACTATGTGAAGCATTCCGAGTCTACATTCCTCTTGATCCTGAGGCCCAAGAAAACCAGTGGATGGTCAACGCTGCCTTCATAACCCAATCATACCCAGATATACGCCATAAACCCCCAAAACTGGATGGATTCACCGAGATGAATGCTACACAGCTGCTGGAAGTTGCAAACAAAGTTTTTGTAAACCGAGAACGGGAAGCCCAACGAGAAGCAGACCAGCGAATGAAGCAGAAAGCCACATTCCTTGCAGCAGCCCTGAGGAAAACAAGCTTCAGCCAGAATCCTGCACCACCCCGGAAGAGGGGACCCCAACCATGGATGCCCCTGGGCCAAGACCAGTGTGCATACTGCCGGGAGACAGGACACTGGAAGAACGAGTGCCCAAACAGAAAGGATGGAAAGAGAGCACCCCCAAAAGGCCTACTTATCAGCTGGAGCCACGAGCCAGTAGTCACATCGGACTGGTTGGGGTCAACTCAGAATAGGAGAGACAGGCCCCCTGCCCCTGGGCCCCCGGGAGCCCAAGGTCAAGATGTTTATAGGGGGCCAACCAATGACTTTTATGGTAGACACAGGAGCAGAGTATTCTGTGGTGACCCAAACTGTAGCCCCCCCGACCAAGAAAAAGACAACTATTATAGGGGCTACTGGGGACTCAACTGCCTGCCATTTCTGCCAACCACGATCCTGTCAAGTAGGGGGCCATCTAGTGACACATGCCTTTATTCACTGTAAGGGACCATATTTAGTGGTATTAACTACCCCTACAGCTGTTAAAGTTGCAGGAATCATCCCTTGGATCCACCACTCCAGGGTTAAGAGAGCAACTTCACCTCAGACAGAGGGTCCCTGGGAAATTGAGTGTGTCCCAGGAGACCTGCTCAAGATCAAGAGGGACCAGAAAAGGATCGACAAGCCCTGCTCTAGCCACACCTGGAAGCTGGCTAGCCAATGCACGGCTGAAGCTTGAGGATCGACGAGCCCTGCTCTAGCCACTCCCAGAGGCTGGCTAGTCAACGCATGGCCGAAGCCTGAGGAAAGCTCAACACAGCTGTTAAATGTATTTCTTTTGTGCTCCCTTGCCTCTTTCCTTGTTTGCTATACTAGTCTGCGTACTAGCAGTGGGGATATCTAGCGCCGCCCCACCTGACTGGAACATAGGCCATAGAATCCTGGTAGCTATTTTATACCTTGGTATAATTAGTGCCATCACTGCAGCATCATGTCTAAGATAATCATAAGGCTGATGCTACTGACGCTAATGCCCTCACTCCCCTTGGCTGTACAATGCACCTGCATGGAACCGGGTGAAAAATGGTCCATGTACCAACTTGTATTTTTAGCTTACAGATGAATTCAGCCATGATCTTCAATGAATAGCAGAAACCCTGGGAACTCTGCAAAATCAGATTGACTCTCTGGCTGAGGTGGTCTTACAAAACAGGATGGGTCTGGACCTACTCAAGGCCAAAGAGGGGGGACTATGCCTCTTCCTAAATGAAGAGTACTGTTTTATGCCAATCAATCAGGAATTGTTACAGGTATAGTTCAAGAGCTACAAGACCGAGTAGAAGAGAGAAAACATATTTTAGATAAGAGCCCATGGACAGGCCCCTGAGGCTGGACCTCCTGGCTGGCACCGTTCATAGGTCCCTTGCTCCTGATTTTTGCAGTTCTGCTAATTGGGCCCCGTGTACTAAACTTCCTGACCCGCTTTGTCAGTGAGTGGATAGAGGCTATAAAACTTCAGATGTTAGCTTCCAATTATGAGCCCCTGCAACAGATAAGTGGTGATGCTTACACCAACTAGGGTTGTGAAAGCATCAAGAGGGGGGAATGTGAAGGAAAAGCTGGGCTGGTCTAACAAGATGATTCACAGGTCTAGGAATGTGAAGGAGAGGCTGGGCTGGGCTAACAAGATAACTCACAAGTCTAAGTATTGGAATACTGATCTGAGTTCTGCTAGACTAACTTGTAAATCTAAGTTTATCAGTGTTGGTTTGCTGTTTATGTTTTTTTGCTAGCCAGCTGGAATTTCAAAGATACATATTTGGCTTTGGAATGTTTGCTTGCTGCCTCCCTGCCTCCACTTTTGTGATGATAATGCTGCTAAAGCTGTTCCATGCCTATTGGCCAAATACCCCAAGCTTGTACTTTACCCTGTAAAACCTCATGTGCACATCTTGAAGGTGCTCAGAGTTTCGGAGCAGAAGCCCCTCTGAGCCCGCAGGCGTAATATATCTGAGTACTCCAACCCTCCGTGTGGTGCTTGTTTCTTGACTGGCCTGTCATATTCGTAACAAACGAGTTCCTGGAACAGTAATGACCCAGTAAGTTTAATTCTCCCCATTGAAGGCAAAAAGGGACTGGCCAGCTTTAGCAACTGGAATAATAAAGAATGCAGTTCACTAATCAATTATAGTAAAGAATTCAGGAACACGGGGTGGCTGTTAGTGTTGTGTGAGGGTTCGTGACAACACAGTGCTGCTGTGTTTACTGTGCAGTTTCCTGCCCCTAGGGGCTGACACGGCTCCACTCCCAGCCCTGAGGTTGTCTCCTCAGGAAACCGAGGAACCACAGGTACAAGTTCAAGGAGTGATGAGGCATTGAGCCTTGCACCATTCTCTTTTGGGCTCTATGGCTTGAAGGATTTCTTTACTTGTAGGAGATTGATTAATCCTAGGTAGATGTTTATGGAATATATTTGAACCCTGAAGGAAGGTGCACTGTGAATTTTGCAAATACCAGCGTGAGGCTTCGAAAACATGGAAGGTGATAGCTGATTCGATGGGAGAAAAAAATCAATTCTTCCAGAACTTGCGTTAGTACCATCAGAGACAGAACGAATAAAAATGCTTTCATTTCATTTAATTTAATGTATTCTATCAAGTTCTAGAATTACTTCTCTCTTTGGAGATACAGTAATTCTACCATAATATTTCACTGAACAGTCTTAACCGTAAAATGGACAAAGGTGGAGAAATGAATGCATAAACTGTGTGCATCTCTCGAAGGGCCTAAATATAAGGGGAGGCTCAGGGCACAGACGTGTCGAGGCTCGTCACAGGTCCCCACTGTGGGAACTGCTCTACTTCCCTGAGCCTGGGCTGCTCTCAGTCGTTCAGCTGAGCAGGGAGAGTGCGGCTCCATGACCGTTAGGACGGAAGGAAGCTCATCATCAACCTGGAGAAACTTCTGTTAAGAGAAGGGACTGGGGAGACTCCATGTCTTTCCTCAGAGCCACTGGGGACTAGGAGGATGATGGGAGGGCTGCTCAGAGGGCTGACAGTGCCTGAAGCGCATGCATTTATAAGAGTCTCTTTTTCAAAGTCCTGGATCTTGACAATAAAAGCAGAACCAGGAGGGAATTGGGTTTTTCTGGGGCCTTCATTCGCTGTAAATGCAGTTTAGGAATCTTAGCATGTGTCCTTCTAGGTGTCTCACCTACACTGTGACAGAGGTGGTTTGCCACATTAAGAAAATAAGAGGTGGACACGGTTTCCCATTCCATCCTGCACCTCTTCCCTACAGTTGACATGTCCTGTGTCAGCTTATTTGTAAACTAGGTTTAAAAGCGGCCCAGGAAGAATAAACATATGAAGCAAAACAGCAGTTTTCTTCTAAAATTATTTGCAGTTGATTGAAATAAACATGAACATATTCAACAGATTTTCATGGGAAACCTGAATTTTTATTCCAAATAAAAGAGTTGAGAATGTCTCAGGAATTGCCCAATGAATTTGCCTAGTTGCTGCTAGAGAATTTCTATATAACAAGTTAGTGGACTCTCCTCCTGGCTGAAATTCTAAACACCTTTTAGGATTCTCCCAGCAAGCGGTTTACAAAAGTGCTAGGCATGACACAACAATACCTGCAGGAACAGGACGATGTAAGTCAGAGAAGCCGTGCTGAACAGTCTGAGGGGCCACATTAAATTTCTCCGTGAGCAACGTTGGTTTGGAAAATCTTTGACTACAGTTCAGGTTTAGTCCCGAGGAAAAAAAAAAAAAAAAGAAATGAGGAGATGGCCCTCTGGGTCCTCATAAGGATGAAGATTAAGATAACAAGACCTGACAAGTTGGAGGAATGAATATGGGGAGAATTTCAGAGGAAGCGGGAAGTTGGCTGAGACACTGACTGTGGAAGACCTGAGGGAACAGAGGAGGTGCAGGAGTAAGAGGAGAGGGAGGAATTGGTGCTGGAGGGAAGCCTGAGACACACAGGCCAGGGAAGGGGAGCCCGAGGCTTCAGAGGCCCAGTTTTCTTCCCTTAGTCCCTGTTTGCCTCAGTTAATCGTATGACCATAGTTTACAACAGAAGATGTAAGGCTCCCAGGCATAATTCAAAGGTGCATAATAATGAGGGAAGTCGGCATTCCATGCAGACTTGGAGATTTTATGTATTTGTCTGACTTGATTTCAAGAAAAGCAAGTTTGAGGACTCCAGCAACTCTTCATAACAGCCGATGAGACATACGTTTAATGGAAGCATGATTGCCTCTGGCCAGGTCTGTCCATTTCACTACAAATTTGCATAAGGCAGCTCCCTGTTTTTGACACAAACTCAGCTGGGGTTCCTACTGCTGAAGTGACCTCAAAACAGTTATATATTGGGACCCCATTTCTCAAAAGGTTTTCTGGAGAGAAAAGGAATCATTTCCAAGCAGCATAAAGGGTCAAACTGCTCAAATAGCACAAATAGCCAGCAAGCCCAACACCAGTCAGGTCTAAGGGATCAGTCTGGTTCTAAAGGAGCCAGGCTGAAGGATGCTCAGCACAGGCCCAGTAGATCAGCCCCTATTCCCAAGGAGTGGGAGGAAGACCGGCCACTTACAGCTGGAACAACCTGATTTTAAACACAGTCTGAATGCCAATTAAGTACTTGCTTACAGTACAAGGTCTTACCTACGAAGGACACACCTTACAATAGTTCTCAGACAAAGCCTGCAGAGCTTCCTACTGCACAGATGTGGAAGCTGGGCTCCAGGAGAATGACTTAGACTCAAACTCCAGGGTGGTGGAGAAACAAAGGGCGCAGCCATGGGACCATTGTGGGTCCCACACATGTTTGCTCCGCAGCCCCACAGTCATACGGGGTCTTCTCTGATTCCATAAGGGACATGAAAATGTTGACCTGAAACAAAGAGATGGCCAGTTATTTCTCCAGCAAAAAGGAATGTTTCAATCTGGTATCAACAACGATTTGCCTTCAGGGCCTGGAATCACATTGAGCCACCGGCAAGTTCCTAGCATACACGGGGATAAGAACTATTTTGCAGACGGGAATGGGTGTTGGAGGAGGGGCTGTAGTGAAAAAGGCACCCAGAGTTCCTCACTGACTGAGCTGTGACCACCCCTCACTGCCTAAGTCTTTGCCAGGAGGGAACAGGGCGTCTTTCTTCTTCACACAGCTGGACTCTGCTATCCTTTAGGACATGAGAGCCCACCGTGCTGTCACCAAACTCTATTTAACTGAGGTTTCTGTGAATTCATTATTAGTGTTATTTTTCCCAGTTTGTGAGATTGGGTCAGTTTTTTTGCAGAAGCCAGGCTGCCCCAGTCAGACACTGCTGGGTTAATGGGTTAATTTTCATGGTGAAATAAAAGTGAATTATGTGGGTGGCAAAACAAAAAAAAAAAAAAAAGAATTCACATATAGAGACACTCATTGGAAGGAAACTCCACACCAGATCTGGATTATGCAGGTTTTTATATTTAAGCCTGGAGATGGAGCAGCAAACAGACTGTGGCTTATCTGAGACTCCAGAGAGCAATTGCGTTGTTCCCAGCATGCTCAGATGTTCTGAACAAGGAGCTACATGCAGGTGAGACTGTGTTATCTGGACCCCTCCCCATGACTGAAGAATAACAGATAAAGGATGTGATAATTTTGTAACATACAGAGGTACAAGAGTAAAGCAAAATTCTGCTGATAGGACTGAAAAATTGGAGCCCCACCATGGAAAACTGCCACTTTCTTACATCTTTTAGGACCAACTCACCATTAAACCAGGCATTTACATAGTCAGTATATCTTTAGGTGAAATTAAAGCTCACATTCACTGAAAACACTGTGTGCAGGTGCTCGTGGGGCCTTCACACATGCTGTAAAGTGGAAACAAGGACTAAACACAGAGCTCAGTGCAGGGCCATGTGCTGATGGCGTCTGAGGTACTGTTAAGTCCAGCATTGCAGCCCCTGTCGTGGGATCCAAGAAAAGTAGAGTCGCTCATTCATTACTGGAAAATACGGGTCCTCCATTTTCCCTCCTATACCAGCAGTTTCCTGTCAGAGGATTATGTTTAGTGTGTGTCAAAGACAATATCATGGACTGAGGAAGTTTTTCATGCAGATACGATACAAGACTAGGTGTCTCTACACGTATGCACCTGTGCACCTGTGTGTGCATGTGTGTGTATATGTGTTCCTGCACATACCGAGGGGAGCCCAGTTCATGTGTCTCATGATGGCTTTCAGACTTCCACCTTCCTTCTGAATTTGGATAAAGCCAGCTACTTTTATTTATAAAAACAGCAGTATTCTTTACAGAAATTTGTAATGGGAATATCTATTCAAATCAATATCTTTCCAATCATCAATGTAAACTCTATCCATTGATCCTCTATACAGGACACTGACATTAATTTTCTCAGAAGCATGTGAGCCGTGATTCAGCCCAGTCTTTCCAAGGACAGTGCTTAAAACTCAGTATGAAGCCTGGGATTCTGATCCAACGTAATGTGTGTCCCTGTGCCTTCTTACTGAACTTCTCTGACTCTCAGACTCAACGCATATTTAATAAACTCTCCCTCTTCCTCGTTATGCTTTCCAGCTTCTGAAGCTAAGACCCTCACCAGTGTGGATGAGTCTAACCCAAAAGCCTTCGAGCTGCTGCAGCCTTTGGTCTGAGGGCAGCACACCTGGGTGGGGAGTGGTTTCACGAAAGACTCAGTTTGAAAAGATGACACAGAGGAGTTGGCAGTGACCCTCAGGCTGCACACCTGGCAGTTCACACTCAGAGCCTTAGGTCACCTGGGATTTGGCAGTTGATCCAGGAGTGCGGGGTGAATCTTCCTCCCAGCTCTCATGCCACATGGAGACGTCAAACACAGGTAGGTGACCTTTGGTCCCATTTCTCACATCCCATGGACAATCTCTGCATCTCTGTGTACATTTCAAAGTGCCGAGCAGAGGGGAGATCGACAGCATGTTACATTGTTCATGTCATTTATGTAAAACTAAGACAACACAGTGGAAATTAAGCATCTTTCAATCACAATCCCACGATAAGTAAAGATGTTTTCCTGAATGCTGCCATTGATAGAAAGTCAAATATTAGAGACTCCTGAGAATGCGTTCATGACCCCTGCTCACACATGACCAGATACACACGACCATAGAACAGAATCATCATGTTCTCATCACAGGAGGGGGTCCAGGAACCCTCACCAGGCTTGTCCAACTCTGTCTTAGAAGTGATTCTGGACCACTTACGTCCAGACAGGCAGAGCAAACGTGAAAACCCTGGGACAACTCCTCACAAAGCTGTGTCCCTGGACAGTCCACAAATGACTTACTCTTCGGGGGTTGCTTAAGTCTCCAATATGGGAGGAACACTGAGGGCTACACCAAAGGATTTGTGGGCATGTGTAGAAAACAGAAGAATGAAGCAGGACGCTAAGTGATTACCCTGAAAATTTCGCATAAGAGAACAGATATTTCCAAATGCTACCAACAAAAGCAAAGCATAGACACTCACAGGTGCTCCAGGGCACAGCCACTTCCGAGGCCAACGACGCCCCAAATTTCTATATAGTTAGACGACATGCAAATAGGGCCTCCCTCTGAGGATAAAGCCACCCGGCCCTGGCCATGCAGCTCTGGGAGAGGAGCCCCAGACCCGGGATTCCCAGCTGCTCCAATTCTCTGATCAGGACTGAGCACAGACGACTCACCATGGAGCTGGGGCTGAGCTGGGTGGTCCTGGCTGCTCTTCTACAAGGTAATTCATGGGCAACAAGAGCTACTGAGGATGTGGGTGGTCGTGAGTGAGTGAATCAGAGGACGTGTGACAGTCTCCTGACCAGGATGTCTTTGTGTTTGCAGGTGTCCAGGCTGAGGTGCAGCTGGTGGAGTCTGGGGGAGGCTTGGTGCAGCCTGGGGGGTCTCTGAGACTCTCCTGTGCAGCCTCTGGATTCACCTTCAGTAGCTACTACATGAGCTGGGTCCGCCAGGCTCCAGGGAAGGGGCTGGAGTGGGTGTCCATTATTTATACTGGTGGTGGTAGCACATACTATGCAGACTCCGTGAAGGGCCGATTCACCATCTCTAAATACAATGCCAAGAACACGCTGTATCTGCAAATGAACAGCCTGAAACCTGAGGACACGGCCGTGTATTACTGTGCGGCAGACACAGTGAGGGGAAGTCATTCTGAGCCCAGACACAAACCTCCCTGCAGAGAGAGACAGCGGAGGAGGCAGGGGGCACTGAGGACCCTGCCTACATAGAATCCTAGAGCAGCCACATGTACAGAGGGACTGGTAGGGGCTTCCTCTGGTGATAAGTGATTTCCCCTTCCTCTTCCAGCTCCCAGCTCTCCTCAGGGTCCTTTCCTGTTATGTTCTTTCTGGCTTTATTGTACACATACTGTCTACAGACCCTAGTGGGAGGAGTAACATTCTCTGTTTGCAGATGGGTCCTCCCTTTATCCAGCCCCTTTATGTCCCTGATTCCTTGTCACAAAGAGTCATGGAATTCTAGCCTCAGACATGCACCTGCTATCCCCTCATGACACTTCCTTCCACCTGCACGAATGACCACACGTGCTTGTGGTCAGCCCCCCTGGTCTCTGTCCTCCTTGAAGCGTGTTGTGCTCCTGGCCCTCGTCCACTCAGGGGGGACATTGGTGTCAGGGATCCTCTTCTGTATCAGCCCTTCAGGAATCCCCTGAGGATAAAAGCAGCAACAGGAGGACAAGTAAACCCGTGGCACTAGGAAGATTCTGCACAGAAAAGGAAACAGTATGCATAGTAAAGACGCAAACTATAGACCAGAAGAAACTGTTTGCAAAACATAGTCTAATAAGGGATTAATATCTAAAATACCTAAGAAGTCCTAACAAAAAATAATAACAATACTTTGGTCAAAGTAATTCCAGTTAGGAATTTGAATGGATGTGTCTCTAAAGAAGAGACACACTTAGCCATCAGGTACACGCAAAATGGATCGGTGTCAGTAACCATGGGGGGAATACAAATCAAAGCCACAGGAAGAAATCACTCTAAAGGTGTCAGGATGGCCCACCTGCAGCGAAAACTTTGTCAGGTGGTTGGGCCAGAAGCCCCCTTGCCTGGTGTCTCCTCTTAGTCCTTTTCCGTCCTCTACCCATCACCCACTTCCTGGATATGGGTTACAGGTTATCCTTGTTTTACTCAGAGCTGAGCCCCATCTCCCCCCTACTGCAACGCTCCATCACAATCCCCTGGGTTAAGCCTGCCTTGCCTCTCTTAAACCAGTGTGAGCATAAACACTATTTTCCTTTAATGCTCCTCCCCTGGGTGTGTGAGTCGATTATGGAAGGTGTCACACCTGCTGTCAGCTTGGCCCCACCAGGAGAAAACCCACCTTCCACTTGGTGCCCAGCCTTGGTGTCTTCAGATGACACCCAACTTGGCAGGCAGCAATCTGTCCTAACCAGATTCACCACATTGCAGTGCGGCCCTGCTTCTGCTCCTGGGGCTTCCTTCCACCAGAACTGCTGCCCAGGTGCTGGACGTCTCATGCCCTGGTGGGAGGGCCCCTGTGATGTGGTCTGAGGCCAGGAATCTGGTGGTTGTAGAGGGGCACATGGGACCTGGTGGGGAAAAAAAGGGGGCTGATCCTCGTGCCTGCAAAGGGGCCACTGTGTGTTTGTCCCCAGATCTTCTAGGGCATAGTCTTCCAGGAGACAACATAAGCCCTAAAGCAAAGTCCACTGTGGGCAGGTCTGCCACGCCCATCTCAGCACAGTGGTCCACATGGAGTGCTGCAGCCCCAGAGTGAGAGCACCAGGTCTGGGAACGGTGGCACAAGTAGAGTTAAGTCCTTTCAGCAGGGATGGTGACCATGTGCAGGATTTGACTTCAGACGCCCACAACTGAGGCTGTGATGACTTACAGGTGCCAGTTCTCAAGAAGGAAGGCTTCCTCAGTGGGCACAGGAAGGCCTCCACTGAGCCTGAGGCTGTGGCTGTTGCCTGGTCTGTTGGTGTCCTCATGACTGTGGCTCAGCCCCAAAAGAAAGAGTTACTATACCTGTGTTGATAAGTGACTCCTACTGTGTTTTGAGGTGAGCCGGCCGCTCCCCACAGGGACAGAGAGGAGTCCTCTGGCCTGGGACGTGTCTGTGAGTTTCCCATTCCATTCGACACTCAGAAGGACCCTGGCATGAAGAACACCTGATGGTAGCCGGGTGGGCAAGGGCAGTGGGCACTCAGTGTATGAGGTGTGGGCCACCCGCCAGGCAAACAACACACAGTGGCCCCCTCTGAGAAGAGCCAGGTGCTGAAGAAATGCAGTCTGAGACGGGGAGGGGACGATGGTGGAGGTCAGTAAGGCTGCAGGGCCAGCTGCCCCAGTGGACACTGAAGGCAGACCCACTGACACTGACCTTGTCACTTCTGGGAACAGTGGGGCTGGCCATTGTCTCGAGTCCTTCCTGGCAGAGTGGACTGGACGTGGGACTGTGTGGATGCACCTAGCAAAAGTGGAATTCAGGGACCCACCATGCTGGATTCCTGCTGCTCCTGTTCACGTCCGCAGGTCAGCACAGATTTCAGCAGCAGTTGTGCTGGACAGCTCTGTGCAAGGAGACTGGAGGACACGGGCTGCCCTACTATGGGCAGTGGCCTCCCCAACCCCAAGCCCCTCATCACTTGACTGGCCATTGAAAAGAGAGAAACCCCTATAGGCCTTTCACCAGAGTTCTCAGGGCAGCCTTCCTCGGTGGGGGGGTGTAAGGCTGGGCACCATTTCACTGGGAAGCCACAGAGCCCAGATCAGCAGGGACCGAAGGAAGCATTTCCTGCTCTGGATGGCTCCTTCTCCGTTTCTGGTTGATGGTTTTAGGCTGTTGGTGCTAGATCTATGGGAAAATGTTAAAAAGTGGAAAGAGGGGATCGTGTGGCATGTGCACTCCCAGGCACGTCCTTGTCCCACCCCACCCACCCTGCAACTTGAGGATGACCAGCCTCCCCAGAATCCATGCTTCCAACCACATCTAATTGTGTTTCCACATTCCTGAGGCTGCAGGATTTAACAGCAGATGACTTAAGAGTGGCTGGTTCAGCACTGTTCTCGTTTGCCAATGCCTGACGCCCTGAGTTAAACATAGAAGGGAATTGTGATACAGTTCAGGGGGGCAGAACCCTGGGATCAAGGTGTCAGCAGGGTTGATTTCTTTGGGGTTTTCTCTCATAAGTTTTAGAGGGCGGTGGTGCCCTTCCGCCCTCACATGGCCTTACTCTGTGTGTGTCTGTGTCCTAACGGCCTTCTCTTATAAGGACTGTCATCCTACTGCGTTAGTGTCACCTAATCAGCTCACTTTAATTAATTATCACCACTAAGACCCTGTCTCTGAGTGCAGCCACATTATGAGGCCCTGGGGGCAGCGCTTCAGCATGTGAGCTTTGGGGAAACACATTCCAGCCCTTACCACACTCAAAGTGGGGTTTTATTTCATCCGCACCAGCGTGGGGACGTTCAGGGATAAGCTTCACCCCATTGCTAAGGTTGGGCCAGTATATCTCCACCTGAGGTGCAAGGAGCTGCACCTGCAGAGCATGTTACTGTGCAGCTGCCTCAGTCCTGCCCCGGAGATGCAGGCTCGGGCGTCAGGGCTGGGCCTGCCACTCTGCACCTCAGCCAGGCCCCCTGGAGGCTGCCGTGAAGACCACACAGTGACGGACGCAGGGGTTGAGAACACTGGGCTCACTGACAGCTGTGCCTCCTGCTCCAGTGCTTCCGTGCAGTGCAGGGCCCTGGGGGCTCCCACCCGAACGGGGTGGGGGAAGGCGGAGTACTGGACATCATCCTGCCCCTCCAGTGAGGCTCAGATGAGGACCTCTCCCTGCCCGAAGGATTCTGGGTTATGAATGCTGGGGAGTCTCACCTGGAGGGTGGGGCAATAAAGATGCAAATTTATGGGGAGGAACTGTCCCTGTAAACCCAGTGCCCCCCTCGACAGTGCAGTCTCCCTCACTGCCCAGCGGGGGTCCTCGAGTGCTGTCCTGTCCTTTCCTCCTCCAGGATGCGGTCTGTCACAGCCATCACCCTGCTCCTGGCTGTCCTCCAAGGTCAGTCAGGGCCCAGGGGTTGTAGGGTCACAGAGGAGGGTGGGCGGGGAGGAGTGAGCCCTGACCTGAGTCTTGCATCTCCCATGCAGATGTCCATGCCCAGGTGCAGCTGGAGCAGCCTGTGGCAGAGCTGAAAATGCCCGGGGAGGCTCTGAGGATCTCCTGTAAGACTTCAGGGTACAGTTTTACCAGCTACTGGATCGGCTGGGTGCGCCAGATGCCTGGGAAAGGCCTGGAGTGGATGGGGGCCATCTATCCTGGTGACTCAGATACCAGATACAGCCCATCCTTCCAAGGCCACATCACCATCTCTGCAGACAAGTCCACCAGCACTGCCTACCTGCAGTGGAGCAGCCTGAAGTCCACGGACTCGGCCGTGTATTACTGTGCAAAGGACACAGTGAGGGAAACCACGTCCCGAGAGGGACAGAAACCTGCACCAGTGCACAGCCGCAGAGGAGAGCCCCCAGAGACCTCCCCGGGGGCCTCCCCGATCCAGCACCGGAGGACGCACCATCTGCTGTGCCCGCAGGAGTGAGAACATGAGAGAACAGTTGTAAAAGAGCCTGATCTGACAGGCCTGGAAGGGGTCCCACTCCTGGGTCTGTGATGCCTCCCGTAGGAACATGGTTTCCCTGCAGGAACTCACACTGTGTCCTCAGCAAGATTGGCCCCCACTGTTCTTTCCAGGGTCCCAATCAAGGGCAGCTTGAGCTATGCATCCTACATACACCAGACGGTTTAGTCAGTGCAAAGCCCACACAACACATCACTGCCTGCTGTCCTCCCTTCCCCCTCACGTTCCCTGCTTCCTGCCTTCCTTCCTTCCTTCCTCCCACGCCTCTTCTCTTCCTTCCTCCCCCTTTCCCTTGTTAATTGCTTTTTCCTCTTTTCTTTCCCTCCTTCTTTGCTTCCCACTTTTCTCTGTTACATCAATTACACATAAATTTTACACGTTATCATCTCATCAAAGAATGTATGCATTTGCTCCTCTTTGTCAAGATGTGTAAGTGTTTGGTATATTGTACTGGCTTCTTCTCAAAGTTCAGCGCTGCTTTGCTTCATTTCCATCTGTATTTTAACATCCATTTCTATGCTTCCAACTCTAGTGGAGAAACTCTAGTGAAGAAACATGATAACCAGTTGCTGAGCACCGTCCTGCTCTGCATGCCTTGGGCTGGAGTTGGGGGAACCGAGAACTCACAGGATGTGTATTCACAGTGGAAACTGACCAGGAACACAAGCGAGTGAAGACTGCTCAGGCTCCATCCTGCAGTCCGTGTGCGTAAGTACCTGCACATGTGTGCAGAGCTGTGTAGGATTGCCTGCTGACCTGGTCAGGGTGAGTGGGGTGAAATCAATGAGGTAAATCTCTGCAAGGGTCAGAGAACTCCTACGTGGACCACAGCACCACGTTGGCCATGCCCACAGTTCAGGTAGTCCCAGCAATGGACTGGTCTTCAAACCACACCTGCACGTTTGCTCAGGACTCCTAAGCCGTTCCCTGAGGTACTTCCCCTCACAGACACCTGAGCAGTGTTTCTACACAGAACGCTGTGGTGCACTGTTTTCTGACCAGTGTCCTTCTTCTGATAACCCACTGCCTCCAGGGCGATGGTGAAAACCCACAACCCTTTCTAACGCAGCCCTGAATCGCATGGGAAGTCTACGTTTTACTGTGTAAGAAAGTGTCAACGTGTCATCCAAAGACGATGTGCTGTTTCATACTCCCACGAGCAGTGGTGGGGAGTCCCTGTTGCTCCGTGTCCTTGGCAGCACTTGGTGTTGTCAGTGTGCTGGGTGTTGCCCGTTCTAACAGATGGGCAGTAGTGTTTCACGGCTGTCTACAAGTAGACTTGCCTGATGAAAACCATGCTGCACACTTTTTTGTGTCTTCCTCAGCGAGGTGTCTGCTCAGATCTTTGGACTATTTTTCGACTGGTGTGTTCGTTTTCTCTTCTTCCATATTTTTCATGTTATTCATGGTACAGATACACTGTTTGAAAATATATCCTCCTAGGTTATGCCTTGACTTTTCACTCACTCACCAGCATCATTTTCAAAACAAAACATTTTACTTGGATGCAGCAAAGTCTATCTGTTTCTCTTTTCCTTCACTGATTATATATTTGGTGTTACGTCTAAAAGCTCATTGCTAAATTCAAGGTCAGCCTGGAAGTTCTTCCATGACCATAAGTGCAAGCTGCACTTAACAGGAAGTTAAGCTTCACATCCATGAACATGAACAGATGTACCCTCCACTAAACTCTTACTGGAAATGTCCCCGGGGAATAGGAGAGACCCTTGAAAGAGGAGGTATCTATATAAGTTATTTGGAATTATTCTTTAAGAATTATGCTTTATTTATTCAGCCATTGATTCATCTAAGTGTGACTCATATATATTTATTTTATACTTTGATTAAAATTGAATACTATGTGATTAATTTTGGTGTTCGAATTGTTTCAGCTTCTTTGCCTATTGGATACTCTTTCATGTTGGCTCCTGTACCTTTTTGAAATGCCTCTGTGCTTTTGATTTATTTTGGTCACCTCCTTACTGTCTCACTGTACAGGTGTAGCCATAGCCCAAGCTCCTCCACCATGAGCAGCACAGATTTTAAAACTTACATGTATTTTTCTCTCCTGATGAACCTGGAGTGTCTTAGAGGTACAGATAATGATGCGCTAACTCAGAGTGAAATAATTGGCCTTAAGGAGGGGGCAGCTGACCCACCCTGCAGTAAAAGAGGAATCGTGCATAACAGCATTAAGATTACCCTGACCAGAGAGCGTGCCAAGATGGTGGAGTAAAAGGATGCACAGTTCACCCCCTCCCATGAATACAGAGATTTACATCTACAGACTCATCATTTCACACACAACACCTACTGAAATCTGGAAGAATATCTCTCACATCAAAATGCAAGAAGATGCCTCACAAAGACTGGTAGGATAAAAAAACAAAAAGGAAAAAGAACATAAGTGTGGGAGCTGTCCCATGGGTAGGGAGGGACAAAGGAGGAAAAGCACTCTCACACTGGGACCCTGTCACTTCAGCCTGGAGGTCTGCAGGGACAGAACGGGATCCTCTGAGGCCTGGAGGAAAAAACAGCAACCACTGGGTAGACAGAATGAAGAGAAACCAACACAGAGGGTTTCTGTGATCCCCAGCCCTAGACTCGAGCTGGTGGGGGCGGGCAGCCCAGGACTGGCCGCTGGACCTTGGGCTTTCTCGTATGAGCCTTAGGAGAGGACTGGGGCTGAGTGCACACAGGCAGCCTCCGAGGGCTGGAGAGTGGTGTGGGTTGTGGCTGGGAGTGTGTGCAGATCAGAACAGCCTGGGAGCCCCATAAAGAAGCAACACTCCTAGTGCTCATTGAGGAGGAGGGCACAATGCAGCTGGGCCGTAGCCTCCACCTCTGCCCTACACCGTTGTTGAAGTGTCCTCATGAGAAGACAGGTGGGGCTCAGTCATAGCCATCAAAAATGCTGGTGTTCTGCTCCTGTAGTGGTGGAGGGGTTGAAACCTGAATCCATACCCAGGGGTCTGACAACTTCACAGGCAGGGTTAAGATTTGACTACAGCTCCAGGCAGAGGGTGCATATTTGCTCTCCTGGTGCCTTTGTGAAGCCGGCCTTTAAGATCTACAAGCAACTGGTGAAGTTCTGGTGCATGATGGGGGTGGATCCAGGCTTGTAACTGAACTGCCTACCACACACAGGGGTGGGGCTGGTGTCTCTGCTGATCCTGGGGCACTCACTGTGTATCCAGGGATGTGACTGCACGTGCCCTATGTTGAGTCCTAGCACCTGACATGGGTGGATCTGCACTGGTTGCTGTGTAACAGAGAAACATGGGGACACAAGAGTGGGTTGCTGACATTCCTGTGGCTAAGATGGGGACAAAGACAGCATCAACAAAGAGGAGTCTGTAAGCCTGCATAACAAGTGACAGACAACACCACAGAAATCACTTCTTTGTGAGCAGCTCTAACGGAGGTTTACTCAGCAGCTCTTCTTCCCACCCAAAGTACTCCAACCACACCTACCACACACTCCAATGCAGAAACAGGTCTGTAAGACCCTATTCCAAAAACAGGGGAGTGGGCCTGGCTCCTGTCAGGGCGGTGGCAACCACAGAACAAAAAACGAGGCCCTTCTTAACAAGAAACAGAGGAGGCTCTCATCACCACAAAAGCAACCAAACCCACAATCAAAGGGATAACACCCAACACACATGGGAGAAAGAAGTAGCAACCATCTGCACTAAAAACAGCCCTGAAGACAAAATATAAGATGCACACATTCCAAACAGGAGTGTGCCCACTTCAAAAAAGAAAAAGCCCTTCAAAACTACAGTTGATGACTGTTATTCTTAAATAAATTGAGTCAGAAAAATATAAGTAAAATAAAGAAACAGAGCAAACACCTCAATTTAAAGAAGAGAAGAAGTGCTTTGAAAGAACAAACAATGAGGCCAACCTCAACAGCCTACTAGATCATGACTTCCAAAAAGGGAAGATAAAAGCACTGAGGGAAATAAGAGATGCTATGAACAGAAGTGCAGAATACTATGAAAAGGAAATAAAAACTATAAAGAGGAGCCAATTACACACAGAAAACTGAATGCTGATACAAGAGCTGAGCTAAAGGCAGTCAAAAGCACACTAGATAATGCAGAGGGATGAATACGTAACTTAGAAGACAGGATAACAGAAGTCACCCCATCAAAACACCAAACAGAAAAGCAAAGAAAAACCAAAGAAAGCAATATAAGGGACTGATGGGATAATATAAAGCATGCCGATCTACACAAAATAGGGGTCCCAGAAGGAGAAGAAAGAGAAAAGATATTTGAAGATATCATGACTTTAAAATACCCAAACCTAAAGAAGAAAACAGATACCCATGTACAGGAAGCACAGAGGGTCCCAAACAAGAACTCAAACAGACCTACACCAAGACATATGAAAATTAAAATGGCCAAAATTAAAGATAAAGAAATGATTCTAAAGACAGTAAGAGAAAAACAAAGACTTAGCTGCAAGGGAACCCACATAAGTCTTTCAGCCAATTTCTCTACGCAAACACTGCTCATCAGAAGGGAGTGGCAAGTTATAGTCCAAGCCCTGAATGAAAAAAAAAAAAAAATCTGCTACGATGAATACACTGTCCAGCAAGACTATCCTTTAGAACAGAAGAAGAGATAAAGAATTTCACAAAGAAGGAGAAGGTAAAATAATTCCGAAATACTAAAGCTATCCTAAATAGAAAGGAAACAGAAAGTAATAGAACTGAGAAAACCATCGTCGGAAATGTGAAAACTACGATGCATGGCAAGAGAATAAGCAGCAAGATGTAAAGATGGACGTGAAAATCGTAAAAGGTGGCGGAAGGGAAAACGAAATGTGAGGTTTTTTTTCTTTTTTTGATCTTTCTCTAGTGTGTTTGAGCCTATGTGACTACCAATTGAAAGCAAACAAATACAGTAGTGGATTCACATGCTTGAAAAACAGGGTAACCACGAGTCAAAAGCATACAATGGGATCACAAAAACCAAAAAGAAACCGAGCTAATACAAAAGAAAATTATCAAACCACAAAAAGAAAAACAAGAAAAAGAAAGGAACAATGAAGAAAGACCAAATCAACTGGAATACCAAATTCAAAATGGCAATGAACACACATCTATCAATTATTACAAATGTTAATGGACTCAGTGCTCCAAAATAAGACATCAAGTGGCAAATAAAACTTGGAGAATAAAACAAGAAGCTATGATATTCTGCCTACAAGAGACCCAATTTAGGGTGAAAGACACATATAGACAGAAAGTGGGAGTTTGGAAAAAGATGTTTCATGCAAATGGAAATGATAAAAAGCAGGAGTAGTAATTCTAATCCATACAAAATGGACTTTTAAAAACTTTTTCAGGTCATGAAAAAGGTAAAGACGGACATCATATAACAATCAAAGGAGCAACACGAGATGAGGATATTACACTCATTAACGTATGTGCACCCAATATAGGAGCACCTATATACATAAAACAAATACTAACAAACATAGTGGGAGAAATAAATGGGAACACAATAATACTAGGAGACTTTAACACCCTACTAACGTCATTTGGACAGATCTTCCAAACAGAAAATCAGTAAGGCAACAGAGATACTAGATGACACATTAGAACAGTTGGACTGAATTGATACTTTTAGGACATTACATATCCAAAAAAACAGAATATACATCGTTTTCAAGAGTGTGTGGAACATTTTTCAGGCTAGACCACATAATTGGGCACAAAGGAAGCCTCAACAAATTTAAGAGGAAAAAAATTACTTCAAGCACCTTTTTTGATCACAACAGCAGAAAACTAAAAATCAATGACAGAAAAACAAACGAGAAAAAAGGAGTTGCATTCCTACTAAATAGCATGCCAGTAAAAAACCAACAGGCAAATGATAAAATCAAAGAAGAAATTTAAAAATTCTTTGAGAGAAACGACAGTGAGAACACAACCACACAGAATTTATGGGATGCAGCAAAGGCAGTGTTAAGATGGAAGTTCACAACGACATAGGGCTTCCTCAGAAAACAACAACTTCAAATAAACAACCTAACCTAAAACCTAAGGTAATTAGAAAAAGAAGAACAAACACAACCTAAAGTCATCAGAAGCAAAGAAACAATAGAGATCAGGGGGGAATTAAAAAACGTAGGGACCAAAAAACAATAGAAAAATCAATCCAACCAAGAGTAGTTTTTTCTGAAAGAGTAAACAAAGTTGACAAGCCTCTAGCCAGGCTCACCAAGAAGAAAACAGAGAGGACACAAATGAAAAAATATATGAAATGAAAACGGAGAAATTGCAAGCAGCAACACAGAAACCAAAACAGGGAGAGAGGGAGAGAATATTATGAGCAACTATATGGCAACAGATTGTACAAAATAGAAGAAAGTTTCTAAAAGTACACAGTCCACCAGGATGGAATCAAGGGGGAATAAATCACTTGAACAGACTGATTACTAGAAGTGAAAGAGATTCTACAATAAAAACATCCGTACAAACAAAAGACCAGGACCAGATGTCTTGACTGGAGAATTCCACTAAACGTACAAAGAAGAAGACACACAGATCCTTCTCAAACTCTTCCAAAAGACTGAAGAGGAGGGAATACTCCCAAGCTCATCCAATGAAGCCAACATCCCCCTGATATTAAGACCAGGCAAATAAACTACCAAAAGAGATTACAGGCCAATACCACTGATAAACATAGATGCAAAAATCCTCAAGAAAATTTTAGCAAACAGAATCCATAACACATGAATAAGGTCATATACCATGACCGAGGTGGATTCATCCCAGAAACACAAGGATGGTTCAACATGTGCAAATCAGTCAGTGTCTTATACCACATCAAAAAGAGGACAAAAATCATATGACCATCTCAATAGATGCAGAGAAAGCATTTCATAAAATCCAAAACCCAGTTATGAAAAAAAAAAAACTCTTACCAAAGTGGGTATAGAGGGAACATAGCTCAACATAATAAAAACTATTTATGAGAAACCCACAGCCAGCATAATAAGCAAAGGTGAACTTTTGAAAGACTTCCCACTAAAATCTGGAAGAAGACAAGGATGCCCACTCTCACCACTTCTATTCAATGTAGACTTGGAAGGCCTAGCCACAGCAATCAGGCAAGAAAAAGAAATAAAAGGAAGCCACACTGGAAAAGAAGAGGTAAAATTTTCACTATATGCAGATGGCATGACCCTACGTATAGAAACTCATCAAAGCTACACACAAAAACTATCAGAGCTGATAAAAGGATTCAGCAAGTCAGCAAGATACAAGATCAACATAGAAAAATCAGTTGCATTCCTTTACACTAACAAAGAAATATCAGAAAATGAAATTAAAGAAATAATTCCTTTGAAAATCACATCCAAAAAATAAAATATTTAGGAATGAATCTGACCAAGGAGGTGAAAGACATAGTTATGTAAAGAAGTACAAAACACTGTGAAGAAAATTAAAGATGACTTTAAAAATGGAAAGATACCCCATGCCCTAGGATTGGAAGAATTAACATGTGGGAGCTCACATCTCTCTTTGCAGACAGGGCTGAGGTCTCTGGGAAGCAGAGCCATGGTCTAGAAGAAGACGAGGCTGTTGGGTTTTCTCCTTGGCCTGGTGACCGCTGGCAAAGGTGACCTGGGTCTATGGGGATGGTTGTTACTGCAGGTGACTGACTAGGGCTGATTCTCCTTGTCCCCAGGTGTCCTGTCCCAGGTGCAGCTGCAGAAGTCATGCCCAGAGCTGCTGAAGCAATTTCAGACCGTCATCCTCACCTACACTGTCTCTGGTTAGTCCATCACCAGTGGAAGTGGTTGGAGCTGAGTCTGACTGCCTCCAACAAAGGGCTTGCAATGGGTAAGTTACATAACTTATGTTTGTAGCACAGGCTATGACCCATCCCTCAGAGCTTCAACTCCATGTTCAGAGGCACAGCCAATATCCAGTTCTCCATGCGGCTGAGCTCAGTGACCACTGAGGACATGGCTGTCTGTTACTGTGATGGAAGCCATAATGAGGGGTGTCAGTGTGATCCCACACATATTTGTCCCTAATGAGAGACAAGAGCTGCTGGGCTGCAGGGGGCGCTCATGACCACAAGGGGGCGAGCAGGGTCCACAGAGACAGAGAAGTTCCCCTGGAGCAGGAGTAGGGGTGGGGATGTAAGGGGGAGGGGCTTCCTGTTGGAACTGGGGATTCCCTTTTCCCTTCTAACTCTCAGATGGCCCCTAGGGACAAGTTAGACTTTGCTCTTTGTGACTACATCTCACTTTCTCGATGCATGACAAGAAGGAAGAAATAACATTGTTTATTTGCAGATGAGATTTGAACAGCCCTCAGGACCTTTTCACTCACCAGCTTACCATGGGATGCATATTCCTTCCTGGGAGATGATTCCAAGGATTCTCATGATCTGACCTTTGGGAGAAGATTTTAGTTTATTTCAACATACATGGTCTTTAGAAGGAATGCAATCCCCCTACATGGACCTCTGCCCTCAGAGATGCATATACTCTCCCACATGGGCTTCTAACTTCAGACAGGACCCACCGATCCTCACGGGTTTGTGAACAGCCACCCAGGATCTCTGCCCATGTGAGTTGAAATTAACATTCTCTCATCAGAATTAGACCTTCAAGCTCTTTCCATGACTCTTCCTGATCTGTGGCCTGCTAAGCAAGTTTATTGAGAATTCCCTCAGCTTTGACATCAAATACAGATGCTCTTCCTAAGCCATTGACATCTAATCACCTCCACCTACTCTCTCACCGCCAATACTTTACCAAGCTGCCACTAGTAATTTTCCATCAACTCATCAACATACTTTTGGCTGTCAACCCTCACTTGTCCCTCTTGCACTTGGAATTGTGTTAAATCTCTCTGCACTGTTGAAATGGTCTTCAGTAAAGTCTTCATGCCACGTTTAAACAGCTGTCAGAGTTCTGCTGCAGCAACTTCAGCAGGACTGTATATCTATAGATGCCTGAACTTTTTACTCTGGATCCCAGGTGCCCATCATGGAAGCCTTTGCCATCACTCCAGACTCCAGACCAGTTGGTTGGGGATCCATTCGTGAGTTCCGAACGGCTCCCATCTCTGGATGACAGTGTGTTGCAACACGTTAAGGACAGGCTCTGTGTCTCAGGATTCTAATACTCTTGAGGTGGGGTAAAGTCCCAGGCTTTATTGTTTTAAAGTTAGCACTGACTTATGTCATGAGAAATTATCATTTTGACTTTGGTTAAATTATGATTCTTTGCCATTTAAAGATTCATTCTATATAGAAATCACATTTGGCTTTATTTTTTATTTCTTTAAAAGATCTCCTTCAGATTCCTTTTCACTGTTGCTCTTTTGCCCAAGGGAAGTGATCATTCTTTGAATTCCTCTCCTTAGAAGGCATCCGCTGACTGTACACTGCAGCCTTCAAACAAGTGGATGCTTGCCTTTTCCATGTTCCTTGATTTCATGATTTTACACACACTTTTGAAATTCAGTCTTCTTTTAGGAAGTGTAAGATTTCCCCAGAGTGGCTCATCATTACTTTAATAATTTCCCTCTCCATCACGTCAGGTCCTTCTTCCCTTTTATATCACCTTCCACCTGTACTTCCACTAACTTGATATCCTATTGATAGCCCTCCTCTTCTAAACCCTCTCTCCACCATTCCTCTGTCCACTCCAAGTCATTTCCTTCCCCACTTATACCATTCCAACTCCTATATCCGCTCAATATTTAGACTCAACCTTCCAGGATGTGGCTTTTGAAGGACTCAAGAGACCCAGAACCTATCACCTGAGAATGAAAATCATAACTGGGAAACAGTAGTGTAGGCCTGTAAATCTCCCAAACTTATGTGTTGAATCTCTAACCCCCAATATAATTGTATTCAGTTATAGTCATTTGGGAGGTTTTCAGGGTCGGATAAATCTCTGTCCTGGAGGAACTGTTGCAGTTATATGAAGATGCAAAAGGGTTCTCTATGTCTCTCTCACACTCAGAATGCCATGTGAGGTCACAGCAAGAACTCAGTCATGAACAAGCCAGGAAAGAGCTCTCACAAGGAATCAAATTGTCCAGCACCCTTATCTTGGCCTTCCCAGCCTCTGTTACTGTGACAAATAAATGTTCTATTGTTTCAGTTACCCACTCTATGGTACTTTGTCATGGAAGCCAAAGCTGACTAGGACACTGTCTCTAACATGACCCATCCATGTCCTCTCCACTCCCATCATCTCTGCTTCTCCCTCATCTCATTAAAACATTTTATCTCCCTTTCAGCTCCCTTGAATCTTTAGACATACCCATCCACACTCCACCTCTTCCATCCCTCTATCACCTCGGATAGACCTTCCCTTGCCACTCACCTTCCTGCAGTCACTCAAGGTTTAGTCCCTTTTCTCCCATCAGGGCTCAAGTGACACTCAATGACTCCAAAAGTAACCACCTTATGATGAAAAGTGTAATTGTGAACAGGCTGGAGAGCTTCTCCATTCAGATTGGTTTTGAAGACGCAGAGAGTCATTTGCATTTCCCAAGTTCCCAATCAAAACAGCATGGTATTGGTAAAAAAACAGACATAAAGAGCAATGGAACAGAATAGAGAGCCCAGAAATGAACTCACAAACTTTTGGTCGACTACTCTTTGACAAAGGATGCAAGAACATACAATGGAATAAAGACAGTCTCTTCAGCAAATGGTGTTGGGAAAACTGGACAGCAGCATGTAAATCAATGAAGCTAGAACACTCCCTTATACCATGCACAAAAATAAACTCAAAATGGATCAAAGACTTAAACATAAGACAAGATACAATAAACCTCCTAGAAGAAAATGTAGACAAAACATTATCTGACATACATCTCAAAAATGTTCTCCTAGAACAGTCTACCCAAGAAATAGAAATAAAAGCAAGAATAAACATATGGGACCTAATGAAACTTACAAGCTTCTGCACAGCAAAGGGAACCAGAAGTAAAACATAAGGACAACATACCGAATGTGAGAAAAGTTTTGCAAATGAAACCGACAAAGGCTTGATCTCCAGAATGTATAAGCAGCTCATACGACTTAACGAGAAAAAAACAAATCATCCAATTCAAAAATAGGCTGAAGACCTACACAAGCAATTCTCCAAGGAAGACATACAAATGATCAAAAGGCACATGAAAAAATGCTCACTATCACTAATTATCAGAGAAATGCAAATCAAAACTACAATGAGACATCACCTCACACCAGTCAGAATGGCCGTCATTCAAAAATCCACAAATGACAAATGCTGGAGAGGCTGTGGAGAAAAGGGAACCCTCCCACACTGCTGGTGGGAATGCAGTTTGGTGCAGCCACTGCGGAAAACAGTATGGAGATTCCTCAAAAGACTAGGAATAGACTTACCGTATGACCCAAGAATCCTGCTCCTGGGCATACATCCAGAAGGAACCCTTCTTGAAAATGACACCTGCACCCCAATGTTCATAGCAGCACTATTTACAATAGTCAAGACATGGAAACTGCCCAAATGTCCATCAACAGATGACCGAATAAAGAAGATGTGGTATATTTATATGATGGAATACTATTCAGCCACAAAAACGACAATGTAATGCCATTTGCAGCAACATGGAAGTCCCTGGAGAATGTCATTCTAAGTGAAGTAAGCCAGAAGGAGAAAGAAAAATACTATATGAGATCGCTCATATGTGGAATCTAAAAAAAAAAAAACAAACAAACAAAGCATAAATACAAAACAAAAATAGACTCACAGACATAGAATACAACCTTGTGGTTGCCAAGGGGGTGGAGGGTGCGAAGAGATAGACTGGGATTTCAAAATTGTAGAATAGATAAGCAAGATTATACTGTATAGAACAGGGAAATATGTACAAGATCTTATGGTAGCTCACAGAGAAAAAATGTGACAATGAGTATGTATATGTTCATGTATAACTGAAAAATTGTGCTCTACACTAGAAATTGGCACAACACTGTAAAATGATTATAAACCAATTAAAAATGTCAAAAAAGTAATCAACTACAGAGAAACAAAGGAGAAAAAAAGGAAAGCATGGAGATTAAACAATATACTATTAAAAAACAAGTGGGTCAACAATGAAATCAAAGTTGAAATTAAAAAAAACCTTGAGACAAATGAATATAAAAGCACAACCACACAAAATTTTTGGGACACAGCAAAGGCAGTGATAAGAGGGAAGTTTATAGCAATACAGGCCTTCCTCAAAAAAGAAGAACAATCTCAAATAAACCATTTAACCCACCAGCTAAAATAACTAGAAAAAGAAGAACAGAAAACCCCAAAAGGCAGCAGAAGGAAGGAAATTATAGAGATCAGGGAGGAAATAAACTAAGTAAAGATTAAAAAAAAAAAAAGTAGAAAGAAATCAATCAAACCAAAAGCTGGTTTTCTGAAAAAGTAAATAAAATCGACAAATTCTGGCCAAACTCACAATGAAGAAAAAAGAGAGAGCACAAATTAGCAAAATAAGAAAGGAAAATGGAGAAATTTCAACAAATAAAATAGAAATACAGAATATACGAGAATACTATGAAAAACTATACGGAACCAAACTAGATAACCTAGAGGAGATGGACAAGTTTCTGGAAACATACAGTCCACCAAGACTGAACCAAGAAGAAACTGAACACTTGAACAAACTGATCACTAGAAAGGAAATAGAAATAGCAATAAAAAACCTCCCTACAAATTAAAGTCCAGGACTGGAGAGCTTCACAGGGGAATTCTACCAAACATACAAAGAAGAACTCATACCAGTCCTTCTCAAACTCTTCCAGACAATTGAAAAGGAGGGAATACTCCCAAACTCATTCTGTGAAGCCACCATCACTCTGATACCAAAACCAGGCAAAGACACTACCGAAAAAGAGAATTACAGGACAATATCACTGATGAACATAGACGCCAAAATCCTCACCAAAATATTAGCAAATAGAATCCAACATAAAAAAGATTATACATCATGACCAAGTGGGGTTCATCCCTGGGACACAAGGCTGGTTCAACATATGCAAATCAATCAGTGTAATACATCACATCAACAAGAGAAAGGACAAAAACCACAGGATCATCTCAATAGATGCAGAAAAAGCATTTGATAAAATTCAACACCCATTTATGATAAAAACTCTCGCCAAAGTGGGTATAGAGGGAACATATCTCAACATCATAAAAGCTATATATGACAAACCTACAGCCAGCATAGCACTCAACGGTGAAAAACTCAAAAGCTTCCCACTAAAATCTGGGACAAGACAAGGATGCCCACTATCACCACTCCTATTCAACATAGTCCTGGAAGTCCTAGACACAGCAATCAGGCAAGAGAAAGAAATAAAAGGGATCCAAATTAGAAAAGAAGAGGTAAAAGTGTCACTATATGCCAACGACATGTTACTATATGTAGAAAACCCTAGAAGGTCCACACAAAAACTACTAGAGCTGATTGAAGAATTCAGCAAGGTAGCAGGTTACAAGATTAACATTCAAAATCAGTTGCATTTCTTTACACTTATGATGAATCAACAGAAAAAGAAAGTAAAGAAACAATCCCCTTTAAAACAGCACCCAAATTAATAACATACCTAGGAATAAACCTAACCAAGGAGGTGAAAGAATTATGCAAAGAAAACTATAAACTATTGATGAAGGAAATTAAAGAAGACTTTAAAAAATGGAAAGATATCCCATGCTCCTGGATTGGAAGAATCAATATTGTTAAAATGGTCACACTGCCCAAGGCAATCTACAGATTGAATGCAATCCCTATCCAATTACCCAGGACATATTTCACAGAACTAGAACAAATCATAATAAAATTTACATGGAACCATCAAAGACCTAGAATTGCCAAAGCATCACTGAAGAGAAAGAAAGAGGCTGGAGGAATAACTGTCCCAGACTTCAGACAATACTATAGAGCTACGGTAATCAAAACAGCATGGTATTGGTACAAAAACAGACATACGGACCAATGGAACAGAACAGAGAGCCCAGAAATGAACCCACAAACTTTTGGTCAACTAATCTTCGACAAAGGAGGCAAGAATATACAATGGAATAAAGACAGTCTCTTCAGCAAATGGTGTTGGGAAAACTGGACAGCAGCTTGTAAAGCAGTGAAGCCAGAACACTCCCTTAACCATACACAAAAATAAACTCCAAATGGATCAAAGACTTAAACATAAGACAAGACACAATAAACCTCCTAGAGGAAAATATAGGCAAAACATTATCTGACATACATCTCAAAAATTTTCTCCTAGAAGAAATAAAAGCAAGAATAAACAAATGGGACCTAATGAAACTTAAAAGCTTTTGCACAAAAAGGAAACCGTAAGCAAAACAAAACAACAACTTATGGAATGGGAGAAAATATTTGCAAAAGATGAACTGACAAAGGGTTGAACTCCAGAATATATGAACAGCTCATAGGGCTTAATAAGAAAAAAAACATACAACCCAATCCAGAAATGGGCAGATGAGCTATTCTCCAGTGAAGACATATGAATGATCAACAGGCACATGAAAAAATGCTCAATATCACAAATTATCAGAGAAATGCAAATCAAAAGTAGTTATCACTTCATAATGCAAATGCAAAACAAGGTATCACTTCATAAGAGTCTGCTGTTGTTGGAGTAGAAGCTGCCAGGCTGTTATAAGCCACAATGTGAGCAGGGTGGGACTGGAGTGCTCCCTCGGGGAAAGGAACCACAGCAGGCTCCTGCCCTGGAGCTGTCTGCTGGGCCATGTGACTCTGTGACCCTGCCTGCCGCCTGGTGCACACGCCCGAAGAGCTCACTGTTGCTGGCGCTGCCCTCAGGGGCCAGTCCATTGTGGGAGAACCTGTAATCCACTCAGGCCTCCCTCGGGCATGCGTGTGCAGCTCTGGCCCCAAAACTCACCAGCACGAGAACCTGCCAAAGATCCATCACTGCACCTGCTGTGGAAGCACCAGTAATGGGCTCAAATGTCAGCACAGCTTCTGCATATACAAACCCATAAATTTTGCCCACCCCAGTGGCCAGACCCTTGCTTTGCTATAAGCATGCCAACAACAGGGCTCCTCAGGTGGACCCATGCTCCATCCTGCACACATCCCAGCCACAGGCTGGGCCACATTCCAGGCCCTTTGGGCTGTCCCCTCACAGCCAAACTAAGTCTCCTCCCTGGGTCTGTTTCCTGAAGTCTGAGTTTCAGGACCCAAGCCCTGGGCAAACCAGGAGGTGTGTGTCTCAGGCTGGGATGTGCAATGAGATGACCAAGACCATCTGTGATGATCTCCCTCTTCCCCGAGGGGCACAAGGCAGCTCCCACACTTACCTCGAGCCCCTGGAGTTCTCTCCCTGTCCTGATGGGAAGACTTCCAGCCAGCAGAGGAGGCTCCCAGGATGAGGGGTCATTTCTCCTCTCATAGCTCCCTCCCGGGTTGGGGAGGGTGCAGCTTACACCCCGGTTCTTTTCTTTGCCCTGTTCCCTTTGTCATACCCTGTAATGTGGGGCTCTTTCTTGCAGCTCTGGTTGTCTCAGATCTTCTGCAGGCTGTCAGAAGGCACGCCGTGAGAACTGTTGCACACACGTAATGTGTCTGGGTGTGTCTATGGGAGAGTAGAGCCCCACGTCCCTCTACTCCACCATCTTGACCTCCTCCCATCTCCCCTGGTTTCTTATAATAAAATATGAGAAGAGAGAAAACTGACTTAAAGACATAATTGATATTGGAGAAACCATAACAGGTTTGCCCAGTTTTGATAAGGAGATGACCATTGACTGCCCAACTTAACAAAACTTAGGAGTCATTTCCCTAGAGGACCTGAGGAGAAGCCAGGCCAATTTTCCACCACAATGGAAGAACAACCCCGGGGCCACTTTGGAGCTCTTTGAGGCTGGCCCTCTCATCACAGACCAGAGTGTGAAAGCCTGAAGGCAGGATGGAGACAAAGCGGGGCCCAGCTGGCCAGCCCTGCCTCATATCAAGGGCTCTGAAAGTGGTGCGTCCTAGCTGTGCTCCTTGTCTTGATCGAGGGCTCCCCAGCCTTCACAACCATGAGAAGTAACTTCCCATGTTTGGAAACTGCCCAGGTGGTGGCATTTCATTGTAGCCAACAGAAGCAGACCAGCGCTCTGTGACGCACCATCTCTGACGGGTGTAAGAAGACTTGCGTCTTCCAGTTTTTCAGCTTTTTGCTTGCAGCTGCACGGGAGTGCTGACTTTTGAGCTTCTTACGTGCTCAACCAGAAACCAAAACTCTGTTTGTCATATTCGAATAATGAAGCTGTTATTTCTTTTCCTAAGATTTTACTTCTTTACTTTTGTGAGTCCCATCAGAAGTGTTGACTAAAGTCCTGCTGGCAGCTGTTTGTCTCATTCATGGCTTCCAAGGAAAGTCATTTCCCTTTATTTTTCTTTTTTCATTTGTGATTCTTCCTTTAGTTTTTATTTACTTTTTACCATTTTTTATTGATTTATAATCACTTCACACAGTTGTGTTAAATTCTAGTGCAGAGCACAATTTTTCAGCTATACATGAACATGCATATATTCGTTGTCACATTTTTTTCTCCGTGAGCTACAAGATCATTTCCCTTTAAAGGTGATGTTCTTGGTTAATAGATAGCCTTTATCTGAATAATTAAAGCTTATTTTCCCATGACTCTTGCATGACTTTTTCTGAGGTCCAATGACTTGAAGTTTTAAATCCAGTCATATGAACTTCAACTGATTAGTAATAAAAAAGAGCCTGCAGGGACAAAGCGGGGCCACAAAACCATGACGTGACGCCTAAGTTAATCACATCTTCACCTCTCCCAGGGGTGGAGCCTTAAGACAGTGGGTTTGAAATAGCCTGGTCAGCACTAATGTGATTGTCTACCTAACGGACTCCTTCTGTCCCCCTCAGGAAGGTGACATTGCCTGAAAGATCCACTGTTGGCAGTGACTTCCTTGATACCCCCTTCTGTTTACACGAGTTTTTCATTTTGGGCGGCCCTTCAGAGCTCCTTTCTGCCTGCCTGATGGATGCTGCCTGAGTCATGAATCATAAAGCAAATGAGATCTATAACGTTTACACAGTTGACTTTTATTTAATTAGACAATACCGTGTTGTAACGTGTGCTTTTCCCCCCTTAAACTTTTATTTAGTTTTATTCTTACTGAAGTATAGTCAGTTGACAATGTTGTGTCCATTTCTAGTGTACAGCACAATGTTTCAGTCCTACATACACATACATAGATTGGTTTTTATATTCTTTTCCACTTCAGGTTACTACAAGATATTGAATATAGCTGCCTGTGCTTTGAAGAAGAAACCTTGTTTATCGATTGTATATACAGGAGTTAGGTTCCGCAAATCTCTGACTCCTAACTTGCCCCTTCCCATCCCCTTTCCCCCCGGTAACCATGGGTTTGTCTTCTGTGTCTGTGCATATGTTTCTGCTTTGACAATAAGTTCATCTGTGTCTTTTTTTCAGATTCCACATAGGAGTGATCTCACGTGATATTTTCCTTTCTCTTTCTGGCTTACTTCACTTAGAATGATGCTCTCCAAGCCCATCCGTGTTGCTAACATGTAGTTTTCTTGTGGACAATTATGGCTGGTTCATCAACACTTCTTTAGGATGTATGCATTTGACTCCATCAGACACACGATTCAAGGTGACCGGATCCAAATGTGGAAGTTTCCCTACACTGGCACCACTTGTCCACTGGAGAATGAGAGAAGAACAGGGCATCATGGACACTGGTCCACAGGGGCTCTGACCAACCAGGTTTGCTTTTCCAGATTCCCTACTCCTGCATCAGCACCTGCTTCTGTGACTCAGGAACCTGCCCTTTGCAGTGGCCTTCGTGATCCTGCCCTGAGGCTCTAGACTATGCTCTCCGAGGCTGGAGACCCACTGGGGCTGTAGATCAGGTGTGACCCTTCCATCATTTTAGAGGCTCAACTAGGGGCATTAATTGTGCACCAGCCCCAGCAAACACTCCTCAGCAAAAGCCTAGGCCCTTCTAACTGTGGCATCTGGAGGGTTCTCCTTGCTGGGAGAACATGCAAACCTGAGCTGGAAGCACTTCCCAGGCTCTGCTTTAGTTTTCTTGGCTTTTGTTCTGTTTATCAAAGCAAGACACACACCCAGGCCTTGGATTACTGTAGCACTACCCAGTTGCCAGATACGGTGAGGAAGATAAGCTTGGGGCCCATTTCTGCAAATATCAGCCCCTGGGTATGTCACATATAGGAACAGCACATGTGGAGGGCTTTGGGGTCGCTGTGATCCTGTAGGTGTGGCTTGTCTTCAATGGGCAGCTCCAGCCAGGGGACCCTAAAGGAGAGGGGAGGCGCCTTCAGAGCCCCAAACACTCGGAACGCAACACGGGTGTCGAGTCAGTGCGCATGGCAGCTCCAGGGAAGGGGGAGCCTGGTGGTTTCATAAAATCCTTGCTTGGGGTCTCCCGCAGAGGGTGTGGGTTCAGAAAGGACAATCCACTATTTCTAGAGAGGGTGTCAGGTGCGTATGGTGTCTCAGAAGTGATCGAGCCAGGGAGCAGCCGTTAAGGCTGGACGAGGGACACTGAGTGGTAACCGCCCTGTGACCCTCCACCGTAGGGGTGGGGCTTGTCTGCAGGGGGGCTCAGGACCCACCCAGCTCAGGGTTCCAGCCCAGGAGCAGGTGCAGGGGGAGCTCAAGAGGGATTTCCTCTCCGGTTTCTAGTCTTTCCCTTTAAAAAAAAATCCAAAATAGAAGTTGGCAAGTGCTGCCATGGTGTCCTTAAGTGAACTATTCTATTTTAAGAACTTACTTGACTCAAGGCAGTGAAAAGCAGATTTAAAAGAGGTTCCTTGGGGCTTTGTTATCAGGAGAAGCTAGAGAGCAGGGTGACGCATGCATTCAATGAGAGCAACATTTCACGGGACACCGTAAACCCAGGATTAAGACATTCAAATATCGGAGTCCAGAGCAGGTGCAGCCGATCTGTGTCGTTCAAAACTGCGGTCACGGCGAGAGGCTTGTTCTGCTTACGCTTGCCCCTCAGGGTGAGGAACTCGGCCGGCACGAAGGTCAGGGATGTGGCAGGGGTCACACCCTCAAACAGGCGTGAGGACGTGCGCCCTCGGCACCCCAGGACTGTGTGGGTTTGGTGCCGTCTGTTGCCTCTCCAGATGGGTCCCTTTGTGATAAGAAATATCCTGCTTTATGAATATGCAAACGAGATGAGGAGCACCAGGTTGAATATACGAGGATCGGAGCCCTGCGGGCATCATCCAGCAACTCGCCCTCCTCCACAGGCGTCCTGGGAGCTCAGCCCTCACCATGGACGGGACCTGGACAATCCTCTTCCTTCTGACAGTGGTCACAGGTTAGAGGCCCTCGGTCCCTGGGTTGAGGAGGGAAGCAAGGCCAGCCAATGGGGATTCCAGCCACTCTTGCCTCTTCTCCGCAGGCGTCAGCTCCCAGGTGCAGCTGGTGCAGTCTGCGGCTGAGCTGAGGGCGCCTGGGGCCTCAGTGAAGGTCTCCTGCAAGGCTTCTGGATACACCTTCACCAGCTGTGCTGAGCTGGGTGTGACAGGCCCCTGGAAAGGGACTGGAGTCTATGGGATGGATCAACACCGACACTGGGAAGCCAACATATGCCCAGGGCTTCTCGGACCGATGTGTCTTCTCCATGGACACTTCCATCAGTACAGCCTATCTGCAGATCAGCAGCCTGAAGTCTGAGGACACGGCCACACGTTACTGTGCGAGAGACAGTGTGACAACCCACATCCGGAGGGTGTCTGGAACCCCAGAGGACAGGGCAGCTGTGCTGGGCTGGGGCAGAGACAGGAGCAACTTGGGTGCAGCCTTCCTTTGACTTCAGGTTATGAATTGAAAGCTGAGAAAACAAGGAAACCTAGCTTTGGGACTGTCAACAAACATTTTTAGTGCTAGTTTGGAAAACCAGCACTTGGGAGGGGAGGAGTAGGGAAACAGAACACAGCACCTGTTCTGGTGCTGCTTCCTGATCTCCTTGGTGTAAATACTGTCACCGTGGGGGATGGGCGTGAGGTCACTGAACACGCAGTTCTCGGAGGGTGCTGGGTCCTCTCTCCTGAGCAGCCAGCTCCCTCCCATGTGGTCAGAGACGATGACCTTCAGTCCAGTCTGTGGGTGACACCTGGAAGGACGTTGGCAGGTGGAGAAGAACACGCAGGTCCTTGACATGTCACCCACGTTGTCACTGGAAATAAGACTCGTGGTCAAGGGCGGGTGTGCAGATCTTGCGTGTAAGTGGCCGTGGCAGCTCTGAGAAAATCACCACAACAGGGGCTAAAACACGGACTTTGGAAGTCAGAACTGGGAAATCTGTTACACTGGGCCTAAATTAAAGTGTCATCACAGGCCAGGCTTCAAGATGGTGGAGCAGAAGGAGGCAGTGCTCACCGTCTCCCACGAATACATCAGAACCCGCGTCTGCGTCAGGAACAGTTCTCACAGACCACCTGCCGAACACGGCAGAGAGTCTCTTACGATCGCAATTACAAGGGAAAATTCCCACAAAACTCGGAAGGGGAATAAAAAGAAAAATAGAAAGGAAACTGGGGAGGGACATGTGCCCCTGGGGAGTGGGTGGCCGAGAAGGAAGAGCACCCTCTCCCTAGGACGCCCCTTCTCCCACAGGGCGGTCAGCTGGGACAGAAAGGGAGCTTCAGGGGTCGGAGGGGAGAGCAGCAACACGTGGCAGACAGAGTGGAGGGAACCTGCAGAGAGGGTCCGGGTAATCCCCAGCCCAGGACGCGGGCTGGGGGTGCAGGCCAGGACCAGGCGCTGGAGTTCAGGCCTCCGAGGACGGACGCAGGGAGAGGGCTGGGGTGGGCTGTGCAGAGATAGCCCCAGGGGGCTGGAGGGTGGTGCCTCCTGAGGCTGGGAGAGCGTGCAGAACAGCCCGGGTGCACCATAGCAGTCTCCACTGCGGGCACACGTGGAAGGAGGGGCCCTTCACAGCCCAGCCATAGCCACCGCCTCCTCCAGACCAGAGGGCAGTGCTGGGCACCAGTGTCGGCACTGCTCTCTTGTGAGTGGAGGGGCAGGGTTCAGACGCAGCCGCCTCCCCGGCTTGCTCTGGACGGGCACAGTCGCTGGTGCGTGGGTCTGTCGGCAGCTGCACTGAGCAGTCCTATGTGACCCTGATTCACCTTTGAACTGAGTAAGCCTCACCTCATGTGTGATGTGCAGACTTGCAGCGAGGACGCTGAGGCCCAGAGAGTCGTGCAGTTCTGAGGTGCAGCCCCCTCGTTACTCCTACTTCTCCACTTGAAAGTGCCGCTGTCGACGCAGGTACTTTAGACTCTGTGTCCTGTACCACGGGGCGTCTTACGAGAAACGTTTCCACAGACACGGAGCAGGCAGGCTTCTTCCAGCTAGGTCTCACGCTGAAGGCCTAGCTGCTCAGGTAGGACTAAAGCGGTAAGTACGTTCACAACGTAGTTTAATGACGGGGATGGGATCTTGAGCAGGACTTTCCTTTGTTTTGGGGTTGGATGTACATATATGAAAATGTAGGTAGGAAAATGCGCCTTTAAATAGGAAAATACGATTTAAATTGATGAGTGGATATATTTTTGCGTCTTTCTTTGAATTTGAGATGATTGCAATGCTGTAACTTCCTTCTAGCGCATTTTCACTGATCTATGAAATTATGCGTGTGTGTGTGTAACTGTGGTCTGCTCATGTAGCTCAGCTTGTACCCAATCAGGCTGATCTGGGGACTGTAAACACTAAGCGTGCAACTTAGAGGACCTGGAAGTCAGATCCCAATATGTTCTGGTAAGCCACTCCATTTTCTACAATGTATATATTTAACTGCATATGAATCAGGACACATCAGTTGCACGCTTCACATCTGTGCAGGTCATTATATGTCAACTACAGTTCAGTAAAACTATGACGAATTAACAAATGCATAATTAGAGGGAAAGATGACAGAGACTCAGACAATGGCGCAATGCGCACGTGCACAGACCTGATCCACTCCACGTGCTACCAGTAAACGCTAAATGCAGCAACTCACACACGTTCCCATGACAAGTAAGAGACTCTGCAAAGCTCACTGGGCAACACTAGCTCTGTCCTGGAGTTGCTTCATCAGAGCAGTTGGGCCCAGCGAGGAGCACAGAGAAATGAGGTTGATCTCTCCTCAAGTGTGCTCTCAGACCCGTCACGAGAAGCTCTTTGGGCCTGTTAGATTTTCAACATGAAACGGGGCTAAAACTGATAGCGACATCAAGTTCTTCGTGTGTACATATAAAAGGAAATCAGGTGACAAGTGCTAAGTGTTTATCAAAGCACAATATCATATTAAAAACGATATTTCTGCAAGATTCTTGTTGGCACAGCCTGCCCAGGACAGTCCCATGTCTGGGTCACTGCCTACTCTGCAGGAGTCCAAGCCATGAACTTGAAATATAGTGAGATGACATGCAAATAGGGCCTCCCTCTGAGGATAAAGCCACCCAGCCCTGGACCTGCAGCTCTGAGAGAGGAGCCCAAGCCCCGGGATTCCCAGCTACTCCTGTTCTCTGAGCAGGACTGAGCACAGACGACTCACCATGGAGCTGGGGCTGAGCTGGGTGGTCCTGGCTGCTCTTCTACAAGGTAATTCATGGAGAACAAGAGCTACTAAGGATGTTGGTGGTCGTGAGTGAGGGAATCAGAGGACGTGTGACAGTCTCCTGACCAGGATGTCTTTGTGTTTGCAGGTGTCCAGGCTGATGTGCAGCTGGTGGAGTCTGGGGGAGGCTTGGTGCAGCCTGGGGGGTCTCTGAGACTCTCCTGTGCAGCCTCTGGATTCAGCTTCAGTAGCTACGACATGAGCTGGGTCCGCCAGGCTCCAGGGAAGGGGCTGGAGTGGTTGTCCGGTATTTATAGTTATGGTAGTGACACATACTACGCAGACTCCGTGAAGGGCCGATTCACCATCTCTAGAGACAACGCCAAGAACGTGCTGTATCTGCAAATGAACACCCTGAAACCTGAGGACACGGCCGTGTATAACTATGCGTGAGACACAGTGAGGGGAAGTCGGTGTGAGCCCAGATGCAAACCTCCCTGCAGGGACACAGGGTAGGTGCCGGGGGCACACACGACCCACCAGGGGGCGCACCTGATCCACCAGGTGGTGCTCAGGGTCCACCTGCTGTGTTCAGGGTCAGCCCAATGAGCAGGTGCATGGGGCGGTGATTGTCTCTTCTCATTAAGAAAACCTTTTCTGGGCTTATAACAATTGGCATTTTATAGGTGATGGGTTTTTTAATTTTAAACGTTATAATTTGTGTTTATACTGTACCTGTGTTTTCAAGTACTCTACAATAAATGAGATAATAACCTCTCTGTGTACAGTTTAGTTTTTCCAAGGGAACAGAACCAATGTCTGGAGAATCCAAAACAATAGAACATTCATATGTTTTCTACATACATGGCCGTGGAGGCTGAGAAGTTCCACAAATTACTGTCACAAGCTGGAGACCAGGAAAGTGGGGGTGTCTTTCCAGTGTGATTCTGATGCTGAGAACCAGGGGAGCCATTGCTGGAAAGCCCAGCCTGAGGGCAGGAGGAGGTACGTGTCCCAGCAGAAGCGTGAACTGCTGTGTTCGCCTTTAGTCACATAAGAAGGGATAAGACATGAAAGAAACAAAGACATAAACACACGCATACACACACTTACACACGGATATACACGCATGCACAGACGTACACATGTGGCTGCAGCAAAACAAGGGGAAAGTGCGCGGGACAACTACAGCCCTCTTTCCATAACTGCTCAGAAGTCTCGGCTCGTATTGCTGCTTCCTCCTTCCTGCCCCCCTTCTGGGTGCCTTTGCCTTCATCATCCACCTCAGCTGTGCGGCCATGACCCAGTGAAGTGACCAGAACCTTCATTCCAATGGATCATGGACCAAAACAATCATCCTTGGGTTGAGTTGTTGTGGTTTTCTGCTCACTTTGACGACAAGACATCCTAATAGGGAGACACAGGAAGGGACCCCTGTCCCCAGAAACCCCTCTTCACTCCCATGGAAGGGCAGGGCTCCAGCTCCCCCGGGAGTCAGAAGCAGTCACCCAGGCAGCTCATCCTCTCCCTTCTTTGCCTGTAGGTTCAGAGGCTTGAGGAGCCACAAAGCCCAGAAGGCAGACTTAAAGAGCAGGTCAAAGAAATCATCGTCCTCTCTCCTAGTGGAAGTGTCCCTCCCTCGGGGACCAAGGCCATAGGCCAGCAGAGCATAAAGACACAGGGAAAGAAGGCAAGCTAGCTAGTGGTCACTGGGGGTAACAATGAGTGGTGCCACCACCCATCCATTTCCTGATTCTGTGACCCATGAATCAAGGCTGTGAGAGAAGAACAACATACTGAGAGTAAATAGTTCACAGTCGGCCGGAGAACCTCACCTCAGCCCTGCAAGGTGTTACTACCCACCTGGCACTGCTGTTGATCTTCTACAGGCAGCTTGTGTTCTAAAACCCAGCAGCTGTGGGATGGTGAGGAATCTAGGACTGGTGGATCCGTGCGCTCGGGCCGATTGATGCATTTCCTCTGCTGTAAAGTGAGTTCCCGATCAGAAGCAATGCTGGCTGCTGGACTCCCGAGACTGTGGGATCTGAAAGTCCCTGGGTGGTGGTTTTGGCAAGAGAATTGCATTCCCTGCATTTTAAGAAAAAAGTTTATATCCAGCATAAACATATATTTTTAGTAAGAATAGGAGGTTTCCTGTTCTATGAAGGAAGTGGCCCAAAGTAGCCAACCTGCCAACAGGTGGTAGCTGAACAGTCCAGGAAATGCTGCCAGTCAGGACGTTAGGATTTCTCTCTGCAGCTGGCAGGAAGGGTCCTCACAAGTGACTGGACCAGGAGGACCCTGGTGAGTGGGTGTCCATGTAATTGAGCCCAAGCACGTCCTGCATTCCTGCCACCAAGGCCACAGTGACCATAAGCTCATCAGGTGATGACAGGGGCAGCTGGAAAGAGCCAGGCCAGTACCAACATCACTGGCATCATGTCCACTTGACATGAATCCCTTCCTCTCCAGGTATCACCCTTTCGGGATTATCCTCATGAGTCAGAACATGTTTTGTCTTTTTGCCTATTTAAAGAGGACTATCCACATGTTCTCCTCCTAAAATAATTTGTCACATTTTTTTCCAAACCACGCTCCTCTCAAGTCCTTGACCATCCAGCCTAATCATTGCTTACAACCCATGAATTTGTATCATGTCACTTACCTGTTCTTTCTCCGTCCAGATGGGTGAACATCCAGGTGCACTGCTCAGAGTCCTGCCCACTGGGAGGAGTCCCCCACACCATCCTTCAGGGATGTCCCAGGCAGGAAGACAGGGCGCCCACTGTCCACTGTCAGGAGGTGCCTGTGTACCATGCAGAGCTGTCTGTAGTCCAGGTCTGTGGCCCTTCTCCTCTGTCAATTGACTGTAGGCAAATCCCCACTGGGTCACAGGTGAAGCTTAGGACAAAGGAGGCACCAATGCAGGACGAGGTACCACGGGCACATGGGCCACTTCTAGGTGTGCATCAGGCCAGCTCAGGCCTCATCACGTAGAAATACGTCTGTTTGGTGATGGATTGCTGCTGTGTGTGCCCAGCAATATGGCTTGGAGCCTGGAGGGGTCAGATAACACCCAGGTCCTGATAGAAAGCCCACCAGTTTTAAACTCTCCACAAATACCTGAAATCATTGAACTTTTTTACTACACATGTGGTTCTGCATTCTACCGAACAAGCAAAAAATAAAATCACACAGTATGAACCATTTTTAGACTGATTTCTTTCACTCTGTAGGCATTGAACCTTATTTGGTCTTTTCCTAGTTTGGCAGTTCATTTTATAAGTTGCTGAATAGAATTTGACTGCAGAGGTGACCCATAGGTTCTTTGTTAATTCCCTGAGGAAGGACATTGTGTTCCTCCATTTCTGTCATTTCCGAATGGAGCTATGTAATCATTCATGTGCACTTTGTTGTGTGGACATGTCTCAAGGCTAGTTACATAATTACCTAGGAGTGTGGTTGCTGGGTCACAGAGTAAAACTGCATTTAGGTTTGCAGGAAGTTGCCCTGAGTAGCGACTGGGAAGGGGGCACCAGCTGACCCAGTGACCTGTCTGGGGTGCAGCCCCGTGCACAAGAAGAGGCCCACAGGGCTGGATCCCAGGGCTGACCCTCAGCCCTAACTCTGTTTGCAGCCAAAACCACAGCCAGCATCCAGACACCTGAGCACAACTGGAACAGGCCCTCCAGACATCATCCCGGCACCTCTGGGGGCACTTCTGGGTAGGAATGTGCCTCCCCCTCCAGACGCGCTCACATCACAGGGTCCTAAGAATCAAGTGCCTGATGTTGTATCAAGCTGCCAGGGGCTGTGGAAATTTCTTCTGTCACAATCAACACCTGGAACAGAATGATGCACCTTCCACGGAAACCCACTTCTCCACCTCATACCTGAGGGGAAGGTGACAGTCTGGTTAAATGACTGGACAGGGCCACATGCAGGTGGTGCTGCTGGGAAACAGCCCCAGAAGGTCCACGTCCAGAGCCCAAGGTGCTTCCTCTTCACTCTTCAGGGAGGACCTGGGAGCTCAAGGACGCTCATCTGGATCCTACGCAGAAGGGAAACGTGCAGAGACCACCTCCCCTGGTTATGCTTTAGAAACACCAGGTTGGTCGCAGCGATGAGATACTCGGGAGACAGGTGTGACAGTAGAGCCCAGAGGTGATGGTGGCCTGGACTCGTTTGCATCCACACCAGGACGTGAGGTTAGGGTGGCTCAGTCCACCCCCTAGCCAGCAGCCTTGTGAGCCTGGGGTCTGAGGTCATTACCAGGACCTCTCACGACACCTCAGCTCACCTGTGAGAACTGGGTGATTCTGTGCCCACTAGACAGACTCCCAGAAGAGTCTCCTGAGCTCGAACCTGTTGACGAACATGACGTCTACATGACTTTGTGGCGAACAGTTTATAGACAGGTGACCATCCCCATATCAAACATTGACCCTGAGACGTCAGGTGTGTTTCACAGCCTGCTGATCCCCCATTGTCCATGCAGGGTTCATAACAGAGGTAAAGTTAGGTGGAGAATGAGGCAGGATGGGCACTTGGGAGGCTGAGTGCAAGTCTGTACATTTGACAGGAGGGAGTGGAAGGGGGCTGGGATGGAAGTGGCCAAGGGGCTTGAAGCCTGTGTGATTAGGGTTGGTATCACTGCTCCTAGACCATCTAGTAGGAATCCAGTTCCAGACGTGCTGAATCAGTGGTGAACCTGGGGGATTAAAAGCAGAAGTGAGGTCCAGGCTGAATGTAGAGCCAGGGAACAGGCAGAAGTTGATCAGAGCTTCTCATTTTGAGATGCACTTGTGTCTTAGGGAGGAGTTGGTTTTGAACCCAGCGTGTCTGTCCCCTTCCCTAAATAACCAGCATGCGCCGTCTGACTGAGGCATCCGTCCCCCACCTCCCCACCTCTGTCTGCAGAGGCGGGGTCCTTGGGGAAAGCCCTGAAGCTCTGGCTTGTCAGCACCTGCTTCCCCCTCTTCCTGCTGCCTGTTGTTTCTGACTGTGCTCCGATGAGGGTCTCCCTCTCAAGGTTCTGCATCTTGTCTCATTTTGTGTATAACCCCCCTTCTCTCTGTGGGTCCCCACAGGAGTGTGAATAGACCATGAGGCCCATGGACAACGTCTAGAACTTTGAGGGTGTGAACTGAGAGGGGCTGGGTGTGATGAACGAAATGCGGCTTCATGGGTTTGACACAATGGGGTTCCTGAGGGCCCACCTCACAAGACAGCTTTTCTACTCCCACAGCACAGGAAGGGTGGAGCAGAATGCGGGCCTCTATCTCACATGAAAACTGCAAGCTGACCATGCGACACTCACACGTCCAATGACGAAGACACACAGAGGAGGGTCCAGGGAAACACAGGGGGATCTGTCCTGGGCTCAGTTCTGGGGAAAAGGAACAGGTTCTGAGTGGATGACGAGCACTGGGCCGGGAAAGGAAGGGCGGGAGGGAAGATGGGCTTGAAGGAGAGCAGCTCTTGTCCCAGAGGGAGGGGCTGCCCTTTGACTGGTGTCCAAGGGGTCCCATGGACAGGTCCCCTCCCCTCCCTGATGCACAAGCCACATAAGCCAAGAGAAGTGACACTCACAGCGGTTCTCAAAGAAACAGGGGAGACTAACTCAGCCCTTCCCTATTTATGAAGACAGGGCCCCTCCACATGCAAATTCCCCTTCAAGCTCGAGGGTAAAATCCACGCTTGGGAGGTGGGAGCTCACAGCTCTGTCCTCACACAGGGCTAAGGTCTCTGGGGAAGGCAGGGCTGTGGTCTAGGGAAAGATGAGACTGTTGGGTCTTCTCCTGTGCCTGGTGGCAGGTCCCCAAGGTGAGTGTCTCAGGTGCCAGGCACGGGTCTGTTGGGATGGAAGTGGTGGAGGTGACTCACGATGACTGATTCTCCGTGTCCCCAGGTGTCCTGTCCCAGGTGCAGCTGCAGGAGTCGGGCCCAGGACTGGTGAAGCCCTCACAGACGCTCTCCCTCACCTGCACTGTCTCTGGTGGCTCCATCACAACCAGCTATTATGGTTGGAGCTGGATCCGCCAGCCCCCAGGGAAGGGGCTGGAGTGGATGGGAGCCATAGCTTATAGTGGCAGCACTTACTATAGCCCATCCCTCAAGAGCCGCACCTCCATCTCCAGGGACACGTCCAAGAACCAGTTCTCCCTGCAGCTGAGCTCTGTGACCCCTGAGGACACGGCCGTGTATTACTGTGCCAGAGACACAGTGAGGGGAAGTCAGGGTGCGCCCAGACACAAACCTCCACGCCTGGGGAGCCCAGGACCCCCGGGGGGTGCTCAGGAGCCGCCAAGGGCAAGGCTGAGCCCCAGAGCAGGTGCAGAGGGGCCGGGAGGGGTTTGCGGTTAGAATCCCTGGTTTCCTTTTCCTGCTCATCTGCTCTACCAGAGACTCCCTGCTGGACACTAATTTTTCATTCTTTTGACTCATTTGTTTCCAACAATAATATTGTACTCAGGATACATTTTGTTTTCTTCTCAAAAAGGTCCAAAGGATGCTAGGTTTTAACATAATTTTCTAGGTGAGTCTGGATGTCTCAAAACTGTTGAATTTTCTGAGAAGGCCCAGGCACTTGTACTACACGTGTAAACTGTTATTCATCTTTGTCTTTGCTCCCAGGGCAGGAGGCTGCACACCCTCCATCTTCCTGTCAAAGGGCACAAGGGTTTGCATTGTGCAGGATGCGTTTTACAGACGCTAATGCCAGGGTGCCCCGGACAGCATGTGCAGGGATCCTCATTACTCACGGGGCACGGGGACTACAGTTCAAATATGGGATAAAATTTATTTGCAGCCCAATATGAAAACTGCTGTTGTATTTAAACACCTCATGGACAATTGCAATGTGGGCAGCACTTTGAATCGCCCAACACACTAACATTCCCCCCCTGAGGTCGGTCAGGGTGATGCTCTGCCCTCTTGTTTCAACTCCCATCACGTAAATGAGTCTCCTTCCAGGTCCAGTTAGTGCCACATTTTTCCCTCTTTGTGGTAGAAGGCGTCAGTTTGCCTGTTTGAGCTGGTCCATGTGTTGTCCTGAAGTGCAGTGCAGCGTCCCTGAGCACAAAGTGCTGTGAGGGACTTAGCAGAAATTATCTGTGACAGATAAGCCCCATCCAGGCATGAGTTATACTGATGGGGGCATTGAGCTTGAAATAAAGCTTCAATATAAATTTTCTTCAAATAAACAAATTCACATCTCACTTTGGGTATTTGTGTCAGCCTTGGAAACCTGTCTCAATTACAAACACAGACGGTAAAATGGAGATTTATGGCCGAGAAGATGGTGACATAGACTGGGTGGAAAACCACTGTGAGGAGGCTTCAAGGTCAGGGGGATTCTGGGCAGACTGTCTCCAGAGGATTCTTGATACAGGAGGTCAGGGTGAGCAGATGTTCCCTGAAGATCATAGGTTAGGGGAATTGGATCAAATATTGAGGGCGATCAGATTTCCAGGGTGAGGAGTCTCACTAACCTGACTCAGCAGGTTTCTTGATAAAACTGGGACATGCAAAGATGGACCCAGAATCCCGCAGGCCCAGACCTCGTGGAGAAAAGCATCTCAAGGAGCCTGAGTGATGAATGGTCAGAGGGTCTTTGTGAGCTTCGAGTCAGGGTTCTTATCTTCACTGGCGTGATTCTCTGAGAGCCAACGGTTTAATCCAAAGGGACACGGACTCCTTCTGGTCAATCCACCTCTGGATGGCTCGTCTCAGCTGTGAGCACCTCCTGTGTCTGAGGAACACTGACCTATGTGGATGGTGCTGTGAAGTGATTGTGTCTTTGTGTTTCCAGTCCCCAGGTGTCCTGTCACGGGTGCTGGTGTAGGAGTTGGTCAAAGAATATTGAAGACTCTCCCCCGCACCTACTCTGTCTCTGGGAACCCCTCCATCACACACAGTGGTTACTGGGGGATCTGTCACACCCCCAGGGAAAGGACAGGGTAACTCACTTGCTTTGGGTGTATGGTCTATGTCTCTTAAAAGGCGCCTCCATCTCCACAGACATATTGGAGATGAGGTTTCCCTGCAGCACAGCTCTGGGGTCTCTGAGGGCACAGCCATGTGTCACTCTCACACGAGGGAGAGTGAGTGAGGGGAGGTCAGGGTGGCCCAGATGAAACCAGCCCTGCAGGGAGGGCTCAGGCCACCAGGGGGCACCCAGGATCATGAGGAAACAAGAGGGACAGTTTCAGAGCAGGTGCAGGAGAAGCCATGGGGGGTTTCCTCCCAGACACAGGGGATGCTCTTCTGGACCATCACCTTCCCTGGAAGCCCATCCATAATGATTCCAGGCAAACATCTTCTTTCTGAACTTGAGCTTTTTTTCCCACGGAGTCAGAATTGTCTGTCCTTTTTCCCTCATTTGTTGTAGGACCAGACACAGGAGAAATATTTTTTCATGGGACCTTTAGTTGAAATGTATCCACTAACTACTCTTTTTCATTGTCAAATTTACAGATGTTAAATGACACAAATGATTGTTCTGTGCATCCTCGAGTCTGCCCTCCACCTTCCAGTGTATTTCCAGGCATTTCATCCTCGAGAGTGTCCTGAGTCCTGTTTCCTGCAGTGCCTTTCCCTAGAATAGCATGAGGAATGTTGTGTAGTTGGAAATTGATGTTTGTGTCATGCTGGAGTCATTCTGTCCCCCAGAGGACACTTGGAAATATCTGCAGACAGGTTGGGCTGTCACATGTGGCGTGTGCTACAGGAACCTAGTTACCCAGAGGGCAGAGTCCATCGATGCTGCTCAACACTCCACAATGCACACAGAAACTCCCAAAATGAGAAACTAGACTCAAATGTCAATAATGTGGAAAAACTCTGAGAGAAACCTTTGTATCTTGTCAACTTCATAAAAATGTTGACATGCAGAAGGTAAATTTCTATATGTAAATAATTTTCACTGAATGAAAACATGAACAAACACCAAAATTGGGCCTTCAGTTCACTCACAGGCACCTTACAGCCTCTTCACCCCTGTGTGCTGGTTGTGGGCCGGAGGGTCCTGAGCACAGGCCTGCAGGTGAAGGGGACATTGGAGCAGAGAGCCAGCACTGGGGAGGGGCCGTGTCCCTGCTTCACCTGATCCCCAAACAAGACAGGGCAAGGCTGAACCTGGATGTTATAATATTCACTAAAATCCAACCTATATCAGCTATTATAGGTTTTTAATTTGCATTAATAATTAATCTCAATATTAACTGATATTTAACATGTTTGTCTTATATCTAGAATAATTTTGAATGTAATTTCTCAATTCATGTTAATATATCCAAACATGCCATTTGTATCACAGACACTTTGTGTCGGAAACAGCCAGGCCTTCACCAGCACCCACACCCCCTCCCCCAGGGGCTCACAGCTAGTCTGCACCTCCCCTCACCTCCTGCAGGCTAGACGTGGTCCCCTGCTGTGTCCTACACAGGGATGCTGCTAGGAATGTCTGTGAACGTAGGACCACATGTGCATCCCAGTGACTAGCTCACAAAATTATGGGAAATAAAAGGTAAATACATTAAATAAAAGAGTCACAGAAGTAAATGAGGCTCACAGCAAAAGAGAATGTGACAATGAATATATATATATGTTCATGTATAACTGAAAAATTGTGCTCTACACTGAAATTTGACACTACACTGTAAAATGACTATAACTCAATAAAAATAGATTATATATATAAAAAAAGAAGTAAACGGTTTTCACATACAACAGATTGAAAGTTATTTCAAAGGCAAAAATGGGTTTATTTGGAACCAACAGAGAATTACGGTTTGGGGTCTGACGTCCTGGTGAGCCACATGCAAGTCCCCAGTGAAAACAGAGACATGACTCTTCTACAGAATGAAAGGGGAGGTGAGAGGGCTCCTCTGAACAGGAGTCCATGGATTTTCATTGGTTGAGTCCTTACCAGGAATGAAGAGGAGGCCTTGCTTCTCCCTGTTGGGCTCAGACATGAAGTTCCCAGGTTCCAGGGTGGAAGCTGCAGTCCTCCTGCCTGAGAGCCACTGTGAAAATGCTGCTTAGAGGGGCTTCTCGTAGGTGATCAGGACTCAGGAGGTGGTCACTCGGTGTGACGCAGTCACGAGGGACGTCATTGCTGACGGACGGGAGAAGCGTGGATGTGCTGAGGTTGAGACAATATAGCACAGCTCTGTGAGGAGCAGAGAACAAAAGGGCATCTTAGGAGGGGAGGCAGCTGACTGAGACATGTTGACTGTGATGCGTGGACCTGAACAAAGGGGCAGAGGCCGTGCGGACCCCATGGCAGTGGGAATCTCCCTGTGCCACAGCATCCGGCTCACGGCTATGAAACCCTAGAGGTCTGCGGAGGCCCCTGTGGTTTTGGTCAACACCCCAAGACAGCCCCTTGCTTTTATACAAGAAGGAGAAAGGGGTCTGGTAATTAGGATGCCCACAGCAGGACGGGATCTTCAAACGCTCCTTTAAGGCCTTGAATCTGTGTCTTCTGGTTCCTCCCTTAAAATGGAGTTGGGATTGCCAGTGTTGAGAAAACTTCATGTAGGTTTTCCTTGAGAGAGAAGTGTGGAATCTGTCTCAACAGTAAGCAGCTAGCCTTCCAAAATCTCTCATATTTGGCAATTAGTGTTGCATTTAGGAAGCAGAAAAACAACATGGATGTTAGTAGAGGCTTGTTCTGACGTCAGATGCCCTAGACATCAAATATGATGCTGGGAAACTGCACATTTTCTGTAGCCACATTTAGTCCCTTAGAGGCTAAAAGTTTATAAGGAGTAGATGCTGTCTTCCTGCAAGAACGTTTGAGAAGAAGAGCAAAGAAGCAAATTATCCACATATTGCAACAAAAGAGAAAATCTAGAAAACTTTGCATCATCCAGACCAGCCTTCCGGTGGCTCCAGAAATGAGAAGGACGCTCAACAAATCCCTGAAGCACTAATGTCCTGGTGAGTTTTTTTTCCCACTGAAGGCTAAAAGGTAACGGCTACCTCCATCGGCTGGAATAGTAACCAGTGCACAGTGGACACCAGTTACAGTAAAGGCTTCACTGCCAGTGGGAGTGGATGTTAGCACCACAGGAGGGTTAGGGATGACAGGGTGATAAAGGATTAGAGTGCACTTTATTATTCTTATTATCTTTACAATTATTTTGCTTCTTATTGACACGTGGTTCATTTACAATGTTAGTTTTTGGTGCATAGCAGACAGATGCAGTTCTGCACACACGTAGGTATATTTTCACAGATTACTTTCCATATGTGTTGTTACAAAATGTAGAACACAGTTCCCTGCACTATACGGTAGCTCTTTCTTTTATATCTGTGTTACGTATGGTAATGTGTATCTTAATCCCAAACTCTTAATTTAACCCTCCCCTGCCCTATGCACTTTGGTGAACATAGTTTGTTTTCTGGGTCCATGACTCTACATTTGTCTTTTAAGTAAGGGTTTTTGCATTTTTTAATTCCACATCATGGGATAAGTCTTTTGCTATCTGACTTAACTCACTTAATATGATTGTGTTTATATCCATTTGTGTTGCTGCCGATGGCATTATTTTATTCTTTTTAAAGTACACGTGGAACACATACATGATGAAGTATTGCTCAGCCATATTTCAATGCAGTTTGCTGATCTGAGGTCCTGGGCACCACTCCCCTCTTGGCATTGGGGTTTTCTCTCCAGGAAAACGAGAGTATCTCAGAAACACCTACAAGGGCCAATGAAGGCTTCAGCCTTGGAGTCTGCTCTTCTGGGCTTCATGGCCTGAAGGGCTTCCTTCCTTGCAGGACATTGATTAATCCTGGGAAGGTGTTAAATTCTGTTTGAATCTTGAAGGAGGCTGCACTGTGAAGTTTACGAAAATCATTTGGAGACTTTGCCTATAAACAGGTGGTAGCTAACTCAGTAGGAAAAATGGTCACTGCTTATACAATTAGCTATAGTATCGTCAGAGACAAAACAAATCAATGATGTCTTAAGGCCACTTAATCAATTTCATACATACTCTGATGGCTGCTCTCACATGCCAGAATCATTTCCCCCTTTGGGGAGACAGAAACTGTAGCAGGATGCTTCACTGTGAAGTCTCATTCAATAAATGGATAGGGGTGGAGTTACTAAGGAGTAAAAGGTGTGCATCTCTCACAAGGCCTAAATAAAAGTGGGAGGTCCAGAGGCAGAGACCCCTTGAGGCTTGTCACAGGTCCCCGCTGTGTGAACTGCTTTAGTTCCCTGAGCGTGGGCTGCCTTCAGTAGCTCAGATGAGCAGGGAGAGTCCGGCTTCAGTGCCCAATATGACTGGGGGAGACACACTTCCAATCTGGAGAAATGTGTGTCCACGCCTATTGAGAGAAAGGACTGGGGCGAGCCCAGCTATTCCCTCAGAGCCTGTCACTGGGGATCAGGAGGATGCTGGGAAGGCTGGTCAGAGGGCTGATGGTGCCTGAAGTGCACACACTTGTTACAATCTCCTTCCCAATGTCCTGTGTCTTGTCAATAATAGCAGAGAGAAGGAGGGATTTGGTTTTGTTTAGGAGCCCTCATTTGCTGGAATTCAAGTTTAATAATGTAAGATTCATCCGTTTGGGAGACTCATTTACAGTGTGAGACAGGTGGTTTGCAAGGGTAAGTAAATCTGGGTCTGGACAGGGTATAGCATTGCATTCCAGCTTGGACCTCCTCACTACAAAAGAAATGTCCTGCCTCAGCTTATTAATAGACACACATTTAAAAGGTACCTAAGTGAAATAAACTTCAGGAGCAGGAACATAACTTTCTTTTAAAAGTATCTGAAGTTGTTTGTGATAAACGTGGACATATTCAACTGATTTTTATGGGAAACCTGGATTTTGATTCCAAATAACAGTCTTGAAAATGTCTCAGGAATTGCACAGTGAATATGCCTAAATAATACTAGAGCCTTTTTGTATAGTAAGTTACTGGACGCTTCTCCTGGTCACAAATCTAAACACCTTTCAGGATTCTCCCAGAAGCAAGTTACCCCAACGCCAGGCCTGACCTGCAGAATAACCACAGGAACGGGATGATGGAAGTCACAGAAGCCGGTCCGATGAGTCTGAGGGACCCCGTTAAATTCCTCAGCGAGGATCTTTGGTTGCTTTGGGGAAATCTTTGAATATGGTTTGCACTTTAGTTTCGTCCAGGAAAGAAAGTAATTGTGAGATTACCCTCTGGGTCCTCAGAGGAATTAACTTCAGAGGAACAAGTTCTGACAAGTTGGAGGAAAAGTGCGTGGGGAGAATTTCAGAGGAAGCGGGAAGTTCGAGGAGACCCTGACTGTGGAAGACCTGAGGGAACAGCGGAGGTGCAGCAGTAAGAGGCGAGGGAGGAATTGGTGCTGGAGGGAAGCCTGAGACACACAGGCCAGGGAAGGGGAGCCCGAGGCTTCAGAGGCCCAGTTTTCTTCCCTTAGTCCCTGTTTGCCTCAGTTAATCTTGTGATCATGTTTTAGAACAGGTAACTTAAGGTTCCTAAAGGGGTTTCTAAGACACAGAATAATGAGGGAAACAGGTGTTCCATTAAATTTTGAAGATGTTTCATAGTTCTCCAGCTTGGTTTTAAGAAAAGTAAGTTTGAGTTTTTCTAAAGTTCCCCATCATGGCCATTGACATGTGTATATAATGGAAGCATGAATCGCCTTTCGCCAGGTCTGTCCATCTCACTACAAATTTCCACAAGGGAGGTCCCTGGGTTTAAAACAAAAACTCAGCTGGGGTTCCTACTGCAGAAGTGACCTCAAAGCAGTTAGATAACTTGGACCCCATTTCTCAAGCTGATTTCAGGAGAAAAAAGGAATAATTTCCAAGCAGCATAAAGGGTCAAACAGCTCAAATAGCGCAAATAGCCAGCAGGGCTAACACCAGTCAGGTCTAAGGGATCAGTCTGGTTCTGACGGAGACAGGCTGAAGGATGCTCAGCACAGGCTCAGTAGATCTGCCCTTATTTCCAAGGAGTAGGAGGAAGGCTGGCCACTTCCAACTGGAACACCATGATTTTAAACTCAGACTAAATGCCAAATAAGTAATTGTATAAAATATAAGAACTTATGTCAGAAGGGTAAACCTTAAGCAGTTCTCAGACAAAGCCTGCACAGACGTGGAAGGTGGGATCCAGGAGAATGATTTAGACTCAATCTCCAGGGTAGGGGAGAATCACAGGGCGCAGCTATGGGCCCAGTGTGGGTCCCACACCTGTTTGCTCAGCAGCCCCACAGTCATACGGGGTCTTGTCTCATTCCATAAGGGCCATGAAAATGTTGACCTGACACAAAGAGATGGCCAGTTATTTCTCCAGCAAAAAGAAATGTTTTCATCTGGAATCAACAACGATTTACGTTCAGTGCCTGGAATCACAGTGAGCCACCTGCAGGTCCTAGCATACACGGGGATAAGAACTATTTTGCAGATGGGAATGGATGTTGCAGGAGGGGCTGTAGTGAACAAGGCACCCAGGGCTTCTCACTGGCTGAGCTGTGACCACCCCTCACTGCCTGAGTCCTTGCCAGCAGGAAACAGGGCGTCTTTCTGCTTCTCACAGCTGGAATCTGCTGTTCTGGTAGGACATGAGAGCCCACCGTGCTGTCACCAAACTCTATTTAACTGAGGCTTCTGTGTATTCAGTATTATTGTTATTTTTCCCACTTTGTGAGATTGGATCAGTTTTGTTGTAGAAGCCAGGATCCCCTAGTCAGGCAGTGCTGGGTTTATGAGTTCAACTTCATGGTGAAATAAAAGTGAATCATGTGGATGACAAAAAATGACTTCACTTATTAAAGACACTCATTGGAAGGAAACTCCACACCAGATCTGAATTATGCAGGTTTTTATATTTAAGCCTGGAGATTGAGCCGAAAACAGATTGTGGCTTATCTCTGAATCCAGAGAGCAATTATGTCATTCCCAGCATGTTCAGATGTTCTGAACAAGGAGCTACATGCAGGTGAGACTGTGTTATCCAGACCCCTCCCCATGTCTGAAGAATAAGGGATATAGAATGTGATAATTACGTAATATAAAGAGGATACAGGAATAAAGCAACATTCTGCTACTGGGACTGACAAATTGGATCCCCCTCCGTGGAAAACTGCTACTTTCCTACAAGGTTTAGGACCAATTCACCATAAAACCAGCCATTTCAATAGTAGGTGTGTCTCTAGGTGAAATTAAAGCTCACGTTCACTGGAAACACTGTGTGCAGGTGCTCGTGGGGCCTTCACACATGCTGTAAAGTGGAAACAAGGACTAAACCCAGAGCTCAGTGCAGGACCGTGTGCTGATGGCATCTGAGGTACAATTAAGCCCAGCATTGCAGCCCTTGTCATGGGATCCAATGGAACAGAGTCACTCATTCATTACTGGAAAATACGGGTCCTCCATGTTTCCTCAAATGCCAGCAGTTTCCTGTCCCAGGATTATGTCTTATGTGTGTCAGAGACAGTATCTTGGATGAAGGAGGACTTGGATGCAGATATGATAGAAAAGTGTGGGTCCCTGCATGTATGTGCATGTGTGTGTGCGTGTCCCTGCACACTGACGGGAGCCCGGGTTATTCGTGTGATGACGGCTTTCTGGACTTCCATCATCCTTCTGAATTGGGACACTATCAGCTAATTTTCTTTATGAAAAACACCCAATTCTATAAAGAAACATCTAATAGGATTATTTATTCAAATCAATGTCTTCCCCATCATCAGTGGAATCTATACCCAAGATACTGACATTAATTTTCTCAGAAGTGGGTGAACCTCGGTGCAGCCCAGCCCTTCTGAGGGTGGTGCAGAAAAGTCAGGATGAAGCCTTGGATTCTGAACCAAAATCCTGAGTGTTCCTGGGCTCCTGACAGAACTTCCCAGCGGCTGAGGGCTCACTGCAAGTTTCATCACCCACCTTCCCCCTAGTTGTGATTCTCTACTTCTGACAGCTAAGACCCTCACCTGTATGGCTGAGTCTAGACCAGAATCCTTCAGGTGCTGCAGGTCTGTGGTCAGAGGACAGCACAGCTGGGTGGGGAGTGGTTCTGGTGCAAGAAGCAGTTTGAAATGATGAGCCTGAATCGGGGTGGGAATCACCCTCAGTCTTCACACCGGGCAGTTCACACTCTGAAGTTTAACACCTGGGATTTTGCAGTTCATCCAAGAGTTCCAGTTGAACTTCTCCCAGCTCACATGCCACCTGGAGACGTCAAACTCAGGTAGGGTGAGGCTTGGTCACATTTTTCACGTCACATAAACTTTGTATCCCACTATGTGTAGATTTTAACGTGCAACACTGAGGTGAGATTTATAGCATATTCTGTAGTTTGTAACTTGCATAAAAATAAAATTACAAAGTACATAACAAGTATTCATTACAGCCCAATCACTAGTAAAGACATTTTCTTGAATGTTATTATTGATAGAAGTGCATTGAAATGCAGAGACTGTTGAAAACAATCCTCATGAACTCTGCTTACACATTACTGGTCAACACACTAACAGTCAAAATCATCATGAACTCATCACTGAAGGGGGTCTGGGAAACCTGACCAGTCCTTTCCAAAACTCTCTTCATGCTGACTCAGCATCAGTTATGACCAAGAGGAGGAGCACAGGTGAAAATGCTGGACAAACTCTCACCTAACATGTGTCCCTGCACAGACCACAATGCGCTACCCGTCTGGGGGCTGCGTACATCACCAACGTGGGAGGAACTCTGGCAGCGACATCACAGAATTCGTGTGCACACGTAAAATATACAGGTTATAAGTGTTTACCCTGAAAACTCACACAATAAACGTGATATTTCCAAATGCTACCAACACCAGCAAACCAAAGACACTCACAGCTGCTCAGGGGCCTGGCCCTGTCTGAGGCCAGCAAGGCCACGACTATCTATATAGTGAGATGACATGCAAATAGGGCCTCCCTCTGAGGATAAAGCCACCGGGCCCTGGCCCTGCAGCACTGGGAGAGGAGCCCCAGCCCGGGATTCCCAGCTGCTACCATTCTCTGAGCAAGACTGAGCACAGACAATACACCATGGAACTGGGGCTGAGCTGGGTTGTCCTGGCTGCTCTTCTACAAGGTAATTCATGGAGAACAAGAGCTTCTGAGGATGTGGGTGGTCGTGAGTGAGGGAATGAGAGGACGTGTGACAGTCTCCTGACCAGGATGTCTTTGTGTTTGCAGGTGTCCAGGCTCAGGTGCAGCTGGTGGAGTCTGGGGGAGGCTCGGTGCAGGCTGGAGGGTCTCTGAGACTCTCCTGTGCAGCCTCTGGATACACCTACAGTAGCAACTGCATGGGCTGGTTCCGCCAGGCTCCAGGGAAGGAGCGCGAGGGGGTCGCAGCTATTTATACTGGTGGTGGTAGCACATACTATGCCGACTCCGTGAAGGGCCGATTCACCATCTCCCAAGACAACGCCAAGAACACGGTGTATCTGCAAATGAACAGCCTGAAACCTGAGGACACTGCCATGTACTACTGTGCGGCAGACACAGTGAGGGAAAGTCATTGTGAACCCAGACAAAAACCTCGCTCCCTGGGGCAACCACAGCCCCCAGGGGGTGCTCACGACCCACCAAGGGCAGGGCTGAGCCCCAGAGCAGGTGCAGAGTTGTGAGATGAGTTTGTAGTTACAATCCTTGGTTTCCTTTTCCCTCCCGTCAACTCTACTATAGACCCTCTGCTGGTTTCTAAATTTTCATTGTTGAGGTATGTGTTGCTTTATGACAATAATATTTGTAATAAGGATGTATTTTCACAACTGAAATAAAGCTCCAAACAATGTTAAACTTTAGTATAATTTTAAAGGTGACTAAGAAAGTTTCGAACCTGATGAGTACCCTGAGAAGGCACAGGCACTGGGAAAACACGTGCAAACAGTTGCTCACCTTTGTCTCTGCTCCCGGGGCAGGAGGCTGCACACCCTCCATCTTTCTGTCAAAGGGCACGCAGGGTTTGCAGTGAGCAGGAAGCACGTCACAGATGCCAGTTCCACACTGCCCAGGACTGCGTGTGCAGGGATCCTCATTGCTCACGGGGTCCGGGGTCTACAGATCACATCTGGGCAAAATTTATTTCCAGCACAAAACGAAAAATGTTGCATTTTCTGAACTCCTGGACATTTACAACGTGGGCAGCACTTTGAATCCCCAACACACTAACATTCCCACCTGAGGTAGGTCGGGGTGATGCTCTGCCCTCTTGTTTCAACTCCCATCACGTAAATGAGTCTCCTTCCAGGTCCAGTTAGTGCCATGTTTTTGACACTTTCTGGTATATGTAGAAAATTTTCCTGTTTAAATTGGCCCACGTGTTGTGCTGAAGTGCAGTCCAGTGTCCCTGAGCACAAAGTGCTGTGAGCTGACTTAAGGAGAAAGTAGTTCGAACAGACAAGCTCCATTGAGGCATGAATTAAACTGATGGGGGCTGTGAGCTTGATAATAAAGTTTGGCATAAATTTTATTTCAATAAAGTAATGCAAATCTCCCTTTGGGTATTTGTGGCAGTTTGGGTTACCTGGTTCAATTTCAAATTCAGATGATAAATGGAGGTTTATGGTCAAGAAGGTGGTGATGCTGACCAGGTGGAAAATTACCGTGAGGAGATTTCAAGTTCGGGGGACACTGGGCAGACTGTCTCCAGAGGATTCGTGGTACAGGAGGCCGGGGTGGTTAAATATTCCCTGGGGGATGATAGGTGTAGTGAATTGGATCACATATTGAGGGTGATCAGAGTTCCAGGTGAGGATTCCCACTAACACGACTCAGCAGGTTTCTTGATAAACCTGGGACACGCAAAGATAGACGCAGAGTCATGCAGGTCCAGAACTAATTGAGGAAAGCATTTCAAGGAACTTCACTGATGTGTGGTCAAATGGTCAGTGTCAACTTCAGAGTCAGGGTTCTTATCTTCACTGACATGATTCTCTGAGAGCCGAATCTAAATCCGAAGAACATGAAAACCTCTGGTCATTCCTCCTTTTGGTGACACTGCCACCTTTCAGAAGAAGAAAGCAGATGCACAGAGGTGTCATGGATGCACAGACACGGGAGAAAAGTCCATCTGAGGCTCAGTGAGGACGGGGACCCTGCAGGCAAAGGAGAATGGCCTCAGAAGATCCCAAACTTCTGGGAAACTTGGTCTAAGACTTTCGGCCTCCAGATCTGAGAGAAATGCATTTCTGCTGTTTGGGCTGCCCAGTCTGTTATTCTGTAATGGAATCTCTACCCAAGTAATACACAAATGATGAGTCTTTCTGGTATATATGGGAGAGTGAGTGTCATACTGCAAAGGAAAAGTCACCTTTTCTTCACAGATGTCCTATGATCATCTCCAAGAGTCACATGAACTTCTACTGAAAAATGGTTTCGGCCTCACAGGAGTGGGTAGAATGATCCTGAACATATTAATGTCCAATATCTATCAGTTTTGGTATAATTTGGAAATAACGATATAAAATGTACTCAAATCGAGAACCAACCAAATCTCAGAGCAGCAAGGAATGGACGTCTTAAAGTCTGTTCATGATTTCTAAGCGGGGTCTGAGAAACACACTGTAGACAGAGGATGTGAGGTGAAGCATTGAGGAGCAGATTAAGAAAATAACAGAAGATGTGCTGTTGAACTGAGTTCACTAATTTGTAATAAATGCCAACACGGTGGCAGGAAATGTGTACAAACTTTGGTGGTGCATCGAGGAAAGAGCACAGCTTTTGTTTAACAAGCAGCTGAGAGTCACAGCAGAGATGCCGAGCAGGTGAGCAGGGAGCAGAGGGGACCGGGGGGCTGGGGGGCACGAGAGGAGGAGCGTGGGAGACGCACACTCCAGTTTTAGTATCAGGCGTGACTTCAGGACGTTTTCACATGAAACACTGGGAGGGAAATTAGGTCCTGCTCTGCTGACGGTCACTCCCCTGCCCTCTGACTCTCCTTGGACTGAACTCCCTGCTCTTGGAGGAGAGCAGCTGTGGTCAGTGAGCAGAATGGGTGTCCACCCTGGCCGTCAGGCAGCACCGCCTCCCGTGCCCTGAGACAGGGCCTGACCTGACCCTCCATGTTCGTGCGGAAACATGACCCCATGTGCATGAGAACCACATGCAGGACTCAGGGCCATCACAGCACCTGTGCCACTCAGGGCCTGGGTCTCCTCTTCACTGACGTCATCCTCTGAGGGCCAAAGGCTTAACTGACAAGAACATAAACCCCCCTCTCCACCACACACAGTGCCTCCTGGTGGGTCTGTGTCCATCCTCCCCCACGGAAAGCCCAGTAGAACCTGCGGTGCTTGGGTCTGGGTGCTGGACAGCATACACCCTGCCTCTCCAAAAATTCCCCCCATCTCCAGAGACACATTCAAGGCCATGTGTCCCTGCAGCTCAGCTCTGGGTTCCCTGAGGACACAGCCATGTGCTTTTCTCACAGGAAGGAGAGCGAGTGAGGGGACATCAGGGTGACCCAGACACAAAGGTCCCTGCAGGGAGGGCTCAGGACACCAGGGGGCACCCAGGGTCATGAGGAAACCACAGGACCAGTTTCTGAGCAGGTGCAGAAGCAGTCATGGACGGGTTTCCTCCCAGAGACGGAGGATTCTCCACTGGTTCACCGTCTCCCCTTGAAGCCCACTCATAATGTTTCCAGGGAAACTTCCTAATCTGAACTTGAGCCTTTTTCATGGAGTCAGGCTTGTCTGTGTTTTATTCCTCATCTAACTTAGGAACAGACTCACAGAAATATTTCTCCATGGGACCTTTATTTGATATTTATTCACTAACTACAATTGTAGTTGTCAACTTTACAGATGCTTAATGACACAAATGATTCTTCTGGGCATCCTTGACTCTGCACTCCACCCTTGATGTATTTCCAGGCATTTCATCCTCAACAGTGTCCCCAGTACTGTTTCCTGCAGTGCCTTTCTCAAGCATAGCATGAGGAATGTTGTGTATATGGAAATTGATGTCCGTGTGACACTGGAGTCATTCTGTCCCCCAGAGGGCACTTGGAAATGTCTGGAGACACTTTGGGCTGTCACATGTGGGGTGGCCTGCAGGTACCCAGTTCCCTAGTGGGCAGAGTCCCTGCATGTGGCCGTGCATCCCACACTGCACATGGCAGCTCCCACAACAGGAAACTAGCCTCAAATAGCCATAATATTAAAAAAAAACTGTGATAAAATCTCTATATCTGGTCAAATTAATACCACTGCTGACATGCAGAAAGTAAATTTCCTACATTATAATTACTCTCACTAAGTGAAAAAGGAAGAGAAACAGACACCAGACTTGGGCCTTCAGTTCATTCAGAGGCACCAATACAGCCTCTTCACCCCTGTGTGCTGGTTGTGGGCCGGAGGGTCCTGAGCACAGACCTGCAAGTGAAGGGGACAGTGGAGCAGAGAGCCAGCACTGGGGAGGGGCCGTGTCTCTGCTTCACCTGAGTCCCCAGAAGACAAGACAGGGCCAAGGCTAGACCTGGTTGTCATAGTATTCACCAAAACCCTACCTATATTAACTATTTCAGGTTTTCACTTTTAAACAATACTTTATCTCAATATTAACTGATATTAACAGGAGAAATACATAACAAATTGTCATTTGTTTTATATATAAACTAAATTGAATTCAAAACATTCAATTCCTCATATGTCTCCAAACATGCCATTTGTATCACAGACACATTGTGTCAGAAACAGCCAGGCCTTCACCAGCATGCCCACCCCCTCCCCCAGGGGCTCACAGCTAGTCTGCACCTCCCCTCACCTCCTGCAGGCTAGACATGGCCCCCTGCTGTCTCCTACACAGGGCTGCTGCTAGGAATGTCTGTGAACGTAGGACCACATGTGCATCCCAGTGACTAGCTCACAAAATTATAGGAAATAAAAGATAAATAAATTGAATAAAAGTGTCTCAGAAGTTAATGAGGCTCACAGCAAAAGAGAATGTGACAATGAATATATATATATGTTCATGTATACCTGAAAAATTGTGCTCTACACTGAAATTTGACACTACATTGCAAAATGACTATAACTCAATAAAAATAGTTTATATATATAAAAAAAGAAGTAAACGGTTTTCACATACAACAGACTGAAAGTTATTTCAAAGGCAAAAATGGGTTTATTTGGAACCAACAGAGAATTACGGTCTGGGGTCTGCCGTCCTGGTGAGCCACAAGCAAGTCCCCAGTGAAAACAGAGACATGACTCTTCTACAGAATGAAGGGGGAGGCAAGAGGGCTCCTCTGAACAGGAGTCCATGGGTTTTCATTGGCTGAGTCCTTACCAGGAAAGAAGAGGAGGCCTTGCTTCTCCCTGTTGGGCTCAGACATGAAGTTCCCAGGTTCCAAGGTGGAAGCTGCAGTCCTCCTGCCTGAGAGCCACTGTGAAAAGGCTGCTTAGAGGGGCTTCTCGTAGGTGATCAGGACTCAGGAGGTGGTCACTCGGTGTGACGCAGTCACGAGGGACTTCATTGCTGACGGAGGGGAGAAGCGTGGATGTGCTGAGGTTGAGACAACATAGCACAGCTCTGTGAGGAGCAGGGAACAAAAGTGCATCTTAGGAGGGGAGGCAGCTGACTGAGACATGTTGACTGTGATGCGTGGACCTGAACAAAGGGGCAGAGGCCGTGCGGACCCCATGGCAGTGGGAATCTCCCTGTGCCACAGCATCCGGCTCACGGCTGTAAAACCCTAGAGGTCTGCGGAGGCCCCTGTGGTTTTGGTCAACACCCCAGACAGCCCCTTGCTTTTATACAAAAAGAAGAAAGGGGTCTGGTAATCAGGTTGCCCACAGAAGGATGGGCTCTTCAAACGCTCCTTTAATGACTTGAATCTGTGTCTTCTGGTTCCTCCCTTAAAATGTAGTCGGGATTGCCAGTGTTGTCAAAACTTCATGTAGGTTTACCTTGAGAGAGATGTGTGGAATCCATCTCAACAGTAATCAGCTAGCCTTCCAAAATCCCTCATATTTGGCAATTAGTGTTGCATTTAGGAAACGTAAAGACACCATGCATGTAAGTAGAGGCTTGTTCTGACGTCAGATGCCCTAGACATCAAATATGATGCAGGGAAACTGCACATTTTCTGTAGCCAACTTTAGTCCCTTAGAGGCTGAAAGTTTGTAGTGAGTAGTTGTTGTCTTCCTGTAAGAATGTTAGAGAAGTAGAGCAAGGAAGCAAATTATCCACATATTGCAGCCAAGCAGAAACACTAGAAACTTTGCGTCATCCAGACCAGCCTTCCGGTGTCTCCAGAAATGAGAAGGACTCTCAACAAATCCTTGAAGCACTAATGTCCTGGTGAGCTTTTCTCTTCCCACTGAAGGCTAAAAGGTAACGGCTACCTCCATTGGCTGGAATAGTAACCAGTGCACAGTGGACACAAGTTACAGTAAAGGCTTCACTGCCAGTGGGAGTGGATGTTAGCACCACAGAAGTGTTAGGGATGACAGGTTGATAAAGGGTAAAATGCAGTTATTATTGTTATTACCTTTTCAATTATTTTGCTTTTTATTGACACATGGTTCATTTCCAATGTTAGTTATTCGTGCATAGCAGACATATGCAGTTCTGCACACACGTAGGTATATTTTCACAGATTTCTTTCCATATGTGTTGTTACAAAACGTAGAACACAGTTCCCTGCACTATAAAGTAGCTCTTTGTTTTATATCTGTGTTACGTATGGTAATGTGTACCTGTTAATCCCAAAATGTTAATTTATCCCTCCCCTGCCCTTTGCACTTTGGTGAACATAGTTTGTTTTCTGGTCCATGAGTCTACTTTTGTCTTTTAAGTATGGTTTTTGCATTTTTTTTAATTCCACATCATAGGATAACTGTTTTCCTATCTGGCTTAACTCAGTTAATATGATTGTGTTTATCTCCATCTGTGTTGCTGCCAATGGCATTATTTTACCCTATTTAAAGTACACGTGGAACACGTACATGATGAAGTATTGCTCAGCCATATTTCAATGCAGTCTGCTGATCTGAGGTCCTACACATCACACCCCTCTTGGCACTGGGGTTTTCTCTCCAGGAAAATGAGAGTATCTCAGAAACGCCTACAAGGGCCAATGAAGGCTTCAGCCTTGGAGTCTGCTCTTCTGGGCTTCATAGCCTGAAGGGTTTCCTTTCTTGTAGGGCACTGATTAATCATGGGAAGGTGTTAAATTCTGTTTGAATCTTGAAGGAGGCTGCACTGTGAGTTTCCCAAAATCATTTGGACATTTTACCCAAAAACAGGTGGTAGCTAACTCAGTAGGAAAAATGGTCGCTGCTTGTACAATTGGCTGTAGTATCGTCAGAGACAAAACAAATCAATGATGTCTTAAGGCCACTTAATCAATTTCATACATACTCTGATGGCTGCTCTCAGATGCCAGAATCATTTCCCCCTTTGGGGAGACAGAAACTGTAGCAGGATGCTTCACTGTGAAGTCTCATTCAATAAATGGATAGGGGAGGGGTTACTAAGGAGTAAAAGGTGTGCATCTCTCACAAGGCCTAAATAAAAGTGGGAGGTCCAGAGGCAGAGACCCCTTGAGGCTCATCACAGGTCCCCAGTGTGTGAACTGCTTTAGTTCCCTGAGACTGGGCTGCCTTCAGTAGCTCAGCTAAGCAGGGAGAGTCTGGCTCCAGTGCCCAGTATGACTGGGGGAGACTCATCCCCAATCTGAGAAATGTGTGTCCACGCCTATTGAGAGAAAGGACTGGGGAGAGCCCAGCTATTCCCTCAGAGCCAGTCACTGGGGATCAGGAGGATGCTGGGAAGGCTGGTCAGAGGGCTGATGGTGCCTGAAGTGCACACACTTGTAACAACCTATTTCCCAATGTCCTGTGTCTTGTCAATAATAGCAGAGAGAAGGAGGGTTTTGATTTTGTTTAGAAGCCCTCAGTTGCTGGAATTCAAGTTTAATAATGTAAGATTCATCCCTTTGGGAGACTCATCTTCAGTGTGAGACAGGTGGTTTTCAAGGGTAAGTAAATCTGGGTCTGGACAGGGTACAGATTTGCATTCCAGCTTGAAACTCCTCACTACAAAAGAAATGTCCTGCCTCAGCTTATTAATAGACACACATTTAAAAGGTACCTAAGTGGAATAAACTTCAGGAGCAGGAACATAACTTTCTTTTAAAAGTATCTGAAGTTGTTTGTGATAAACATGGACATATTCAACCGATTTTTATGGGAAACCTGGATTTTGATTCCAAATAACAGTCTTGAAAATGTCTCAGGAATTGCCCAGTGAATTTGCCTAAATAATACTAGAGCCTTTTTGTATAATAACTTACTGGACGCTTCTCCTGGTCACAAATCTAAACACCTTTCAGGATTCTCCCAGAAGCAAGTTACCCCAACGCCAGGCCTGACCTGCACAATAACCACAGGAACTGGATGATGGAAGTCACAGAAGCCGGTCCGATGAGTCTGAGGGACCCCGTTAAATTCCTCAGCGAGGATCTTTGGTTGCTTTGGAGAAATCTTTGTATATGGTTTGCACTTTACTTTCGTCCAGGAAAGAAAGTAATTGTGAGATTACCCTCTGGGTCCTCAGAGGAATTAACTTCAGAGGAACAAGTTCTGAGAAGTTGGAGGAAAAGTGCGTGGGGAGAATTTCAGAGGAAGTGCGAAGTTCGAGGAGACACTGACTGTGGAAGACCTGAGGGAACAGCGGAGGTGCAGGAGTAAGAGGAGAGGGAGGAATTGGTGCTGGAGGGGAAGCCTGAGACACACAGGCCAGGGAAGGGGAGCCCGAGGCTTCAGAGGCCCAGTTTTCTTCCCTTAGTCTGTGTTTGCTTCAGTTAATCTTATGATCACGTCTTAGAACAGGTAACTTAAGGTTCCTAAACGTGTTTCTAAGGCACAGAATAATGAGGGAAACAGGTGTTCCATTAAATTTTGAAGATGTTTCATAGTTCTCCAGCTTGGTTTCAAGAAAAGTAAGTTTGAGTTTTTCTAAAGTCCCCCATAATGGCCGTTGACATGTGTATTTAATGGAAGAATGAATCGCTTTTCGCCAGGTCTGTCCATCTCACTACAAATTTCCACAAGGGAGGTCTCTGGGATTAAAACAAAAACTCAGCTGTGGTTCCTACTGCAGAAGTGACCTCAAAGCAGTTAGATAACTTGGACCCCATTTCTCAAGCTGATTTCTGGAGAAAAAAGGAATAATTTCCAAGCAGCATAAAGGGTCAAACAGCTCAAATAGCGCAAATATCCAGCAGGGCTAACAGCAGTCAGGTCTAAGGGATCAGTCTGGTTCTGAAGGAGCCAGGATGAAGGATGCTCAGCACAGGCTCAGTAGATCTGCCCTTATTTCCAAGGAGTAGGAGGAAGGCTGGCCACTTCCAGCTGGAACAACCTGATTTCAAACTCAGTCTAAATGCCAAATAAGTAATTGTATAAAATTTAAGAACTTATGTCGGAAGGGTAAATCTTAAGCAGTTCTCAGACAAAGCCTGCACAGATGTGGAAGCTGGGATCCAGGAGAATGATTTAGACTCAAACTCCATTGTAGTTGAGAATCACAGGGCGCAGCTATGGGCCCAGTGTGGGTCCCACACCTGTTTGCTCAGCAGCCCCACAGTCATATGGGGTCTTGTCTCATTCCATAAGGGCCATGGAAATGTTGACCTGAAACAAGGAAATGGCCACTTATGTTTCTAGCAAAAAGAAATGTTTTCATCTGGAATCAAGAATGATTTTCATTCAGGGCCTGGAATCACAGAGAGCCACCTGCAGCTCCTAGCATACACAGGGATAAGAACTATTTTGCAGACGGGAATGTATGTTGCAGGAGGGGCTGTAGTGAACAAGGCACCCAGGGATTCTCACCGGCTGAGCTGTGACCACCCCTCACTGCCTGAGTCCTTGCCAGGAGGGAACAGGGCGTCTTTCTGCTTCTCACAGCTGGAATCTGCTGTTCTGGTAGGACATGAGAGCCCACCATGCAATCACCAATCTCTATTTAACTGAGGCTTCTGTGTATTCAGTATTATTGTTATTTTTCCCAGTTTGTGAGATTGGATCAGTTTTGTTTTAGAAGCCAGGATACCCTAGTCAGGCAATGCTGGGCTTATGAGTTCAACTTCATGGTGAAATAAAAGTGAATCATGTGGATGACAAAAAATGACTTCACTTATTAAAGACACTCATTGAAAGGAAACTCCACATGAAATCTGAATTATGCAGGTTTTTATATTTAAGCCTGGAGATGGAGCCGAAAACAGACTGTGGCTTATCTCTGACTCCAGAGAGCAATTATGTTGTTCTCAGCATGTTGAGATGTTTTGAACAAGGAGCAACATGCAGGTGAGACTGTGTTATCCAGATCTTTCCTCATGTCTGAAGAATAAGGAATAAAGAATATGATAATTTTCTAATATAAAGAGAATATACAAACAAACCAAAATTCTGCTGATGGGACAAAAATATTGGAGCCCCCTCTGTGGAAAACAGCGACTTTCATACAAAGTTTAGGACCAACTCACAAGAAAACCAGCCATTACAATAGGAGGTGTGTCTCTAGGTGAAATTAAAGCTCACGTTCACTGAAAACACTCTGTCCAGGTGCACGTGGGGCCTTCACACATGCTGTAAAGTGGAAACAAGGACTAAACCCAGAGCTCAGTGCAGGTCCGTGTGCTGATGGCGTCTGAGGTACAATTAAGCCCAGCATTGCATCCCTTGTCATGGGATCCAATGAAACAGTGTCAGTCATTCATTACTGGAAAATACGGGTCCTCCATGTTTCCTCAGATGCCAGCAGTTTCCTGTCCCTGAATTATGTCTTATGTGTGTCAGAGACAGTATCTTGGAGAGAGGAGGGTTTGGATGCAGATACGACAGAAAAGTGTGGGTCCCTGCATATATGTGCATGTGCACTGATTGTGCATGTGTGTGTGCGTGTCCCTGCACACAGACGGGAGCCCTGGTTATGTGTGTGATGAGGGCTTTGTGGACTTCCATCATCCTTCTGAATTTGGCCACTATCAGCTAATTTTCTTTATGAAAATCACCCAATTCTATAAAGAAACATCTAATAGGAATATTTATTCAAATCAATGTCTTCCCCATCATCAATGGAATCTATACCCAGGACTCTGACATAAATTTTCTCAGAAACGTGTGAACCTCGGTACATCCCAGCCCTTCTGAGGGTGGTGCTGAGAAGTCAGGATGAAGCCTTGGATTCTGAACCCACATCCTGAGTGTTCCTGGGCTCCTGACAGAACTTCCCAGCGGCTGAGGGCTCACTGCAAGTTTCATCACCCACCTTCCCCCTAGTTGTGATTCCCTACTTCTGACAGCTTAGACCCTCACCTGTATGGCTGAGTCTAGACCAGAATCCTTCAGGTGCTGCAGGTCTGTGGTCAGAGGACAGCACAGCTGTGTGGGCAGTGGTTCTGGTGCAAGAAGCAGTTTGAAATGATGAGCCTGAATCAGGGTGGGAATGGCCCTCAGTCTTCACATCTGGCAGTTCACACTCTGAAGTTTAACACCTGGGATTCTGCAGTTGATCCAAGAGTTCCAGTTGGACTTTCTCCCAGCTATCATGCCACCTGGAGATGACAAACACAGGTACGGTGAGGCTTGGTCACATTTCTCTCATCACATATCCTTTCTATCCCACTATGTGTAGATTTCAACATGCAACACTGAGGTGAGATTTATAGCACATTGGGTAGTTTGTAACTTGCATAAAAATAAAATTACAAAGTATGTAATAATTATTCATTACAGCACCATCATCACAAGTAAAGACATTATCTTGAATGTTATTACTGATAGAAATGCATTGAAATGCAGAGACAGTTGAAAACAATCTTCATGAACTCTGCTTACTGATTACTGGTCAACACACTAACTGTCAGTCATCATGATCTCATCACTGAAGGGGGTCTGGTCCAAAAGTTTCTTGATGTTGATTCTGGATCAGTTATGACCAAGAGGAGGAGCACAGGTGAAAATGCTGGACAAACTCTCACCTAACATGTGTCCCTGCACAGAATACAAATGCGCTACCCGTCTGGGGGCTGCGTACATCACTAACGTGGAAGGAACTCTGGCATCGACATCACATATTCCGTGTAAAATTTACAGGTTCTAAGTGTTTACCCTGAATATTCACACAATAAACATGATATTTCCAAATGCTGTCAACACCAGCAGACCACAGACACTCACAGCTATCAGGGGCCTGGCCTTCTATGAGGACAGCAAGGCCCTGACTTTCTACATAGTGAGATGACATGCAAATAGGGCCTCCCTCTGAGCATAAAGCCACCTGGCCCTCGCCCTGCAGCACTGGGAGAGGAACCCAAGCCCCGGGATTCCCAGCTGCTACCATTCTATGATCAGGACTGAACTCAGACGACTCACCATGGAGCTGGGGCTGAGCTGGGTGGTCCTGGCTGCTCTTCTACAAGGTAATTCATGGAGAAAAAGAGCTACTGAGGATGTGGGTGGTCGAGAGTGAAGGAATCAGAGGACATGTGAAAGTCTCCTGACCAGGATGTCTTTGTGTTTGCAGGTGTCCAGGCTCAGGTAAAGCTGGAGGAGTCTGGGGGAGGCTCAGTGCAGGCTGGGGGGTCTCTGAGACTCTCCTGCACAGCCCCTGGATTCACCTCCAATAGCTGCGGCATGGACTGGTACCGCCAGGCTCCAGGGAAGGAGCGCGAGTTCGTCTCATCTATTAGCACTGATGGTACCACAAGCTATGCAGACTCCGTGAAGGGCCGATTCACCATCTCCAAAGACAAAGCCAAGGACACGGTGTATCTGCAAATGAACAGCCTGAAACCTGAGGACACGGCCATGTATTCCTGTAAGACAGACACAGTGAGGGGAAGTCATTGTGAACCCAGACAAAAACCTTGCTCCCTGGGGCACCACAGCCCCCAGGGGGTGCTCACGACCCACCAAGGGCAGGGCTGAGCCCCAGAGCAGGTGCAGAGGTGTGGGAGGAGTTTGTAGTTAGAATCCTTGGTTTCCTTTCCCGCCCTTCAACTCTACTACAGACCCTCTACTGGATTCTAAATTTTCATTGTTGAGGTATGTGTTGCTTTCTGACAAAATATTCATAATCAGGATGTATATTTACAACTGAAAAAAAGCTCCAAACAATGTTAAAATTTAGTATAATTTTCAAGGTGACTCAGAAATTTTCAAACCTGACGAATACCCTGAGAAGGCACAGGCACCGGGAAAACACATGCAAACAGTTGCTCACCTTTGTCTCTGCTCCCGGGGCAGGAGGCTGCACACCCTCCATCTTTCTGTCAAAGGGCACGCAGGGTTTGCAGTGAGCAGGAAGCACGTCACAGATGCCAGTTCCACACTGCCCAGGACTGCGTGTGCAGGGATCTTCATTGCTCACGGGGTCCGGAGTCCGGGGTCTACAGATCACATCTGGGCAAAATTTACTTCTAGCAGAAAATGAAAAATGTTGCATTTTCTGAACTCCTGGACATTTACAATGTGGGCAGCACTTTGAATCTCCAACACACTAACATTCCCATGTGAGGTTGGTCAGGGTGATGCTCTGCCCTCTTGTTTCAACTCCCATCACGTAAATGAGTCTCCTTCCAGGTCCAGTTAGTGCCATGTTTTTGACACTTTCTGGTATATGTAGAAAATTTTCCTGTTTAATTTGGCCCACGTGTTGTCCTGTAGTGCAGTCCAGTGTCCCTGAGCACAAAGTGCTGTGAGCTGACTTAAGGAGAGAGTATTTTGAACAGACAAGCTCCATTCAGGCATGAATTAAACTGATGGGGGCTGTGAGCTTGATAATAAAATTTTGGCATAAATTTTATTTCAATAAAGGAATGCAAATCTCACTTTGGGTATTTGTGGCAGTTTGGGTTACCTGGTTCAGTTTCAAATTCAGATGATAAATGGAGGTTTATGGTCAAGAAGGTGGTGATGCTGACCGGGTGGAAAATTACTGTGAGGAGATTTCAAGTTCGGGGGACACTGGACAGACTGTCTCCAGAGGATTCGTGGTACAGGAGGACGGGGTGCTTAAATATTCCCTGGGGGATGATAGGTGTAGTTAATTGGATCACATATTGAGGGTGATCAGAGTTCCAGGTGAGGATTCTCACTAACATGACTCAGCAGGTTTCTTGATAAACCTGGGACATGCAAAGATGGACACAGAAAACCGCAGGTCCAGAACTAATTGAGGAAAGCATTTCAAGGAACTTCAGTGATGTGTGGTCAAATGGTCAGTGTCAGCTTCAGAGTCAGTGTTCTTATCTTCACTGACACGCTTCTCTGAGAGCCGGAAAATAAATCCGAAGAACATGAAAACCTCTGTTCATTCCTCCTTTTGGTGACACTGCCACTTTTCAGAAGAAGACAACAGATGCAAAGAAGCGTCATGGATGCACAGACACGGGAGAAAAGTCCATCTGAGGCTCAGTGAGGACGGGGCCCCTGCAGGCAAAGGAGAAAGGCCTCAGAAGAACCCAAACCTCTGGGCACCTTGATCTTGGACTTCCGGCCTCCAGATCTGAGAGAAATGCATTTCTGCTGTTTGAGCTGCCCAGTCTGTTATTCTGTAATGGAATCTCTACCCAAGTAATACACAAATGATGAGTCTTTCAGGCATATGTGGGAAAGTAAGTGTCGCACTGCAAAGGAAAAATCATCTTTTCTGCACATATGTCCTATGATCATCTCCAAGAGTCACATGAACTTCTACTGAAAAATGGTTTTGGCCTCACAGGAGTGGGTAGAATGATCCTGAACATATTAATGTCCAATATCTATCAGTTTTGGTATAATTTGGAAATAACGATATAAAATGTACTCAAATCGAGAACCAACCAAATCTCAGAGCAGCAAGGAATGGACGTCTTAAAGTCTGTTCATGATTTCTAAGCGGGGTCTGAGGAACACACTGTAGACAGAGGATGTGAGGTGAAGCATTGAGGAGGAGATTAAGAAAATAACAGAACATGTGCAGTTGAACTGAGTTCACTAATTTGTAATAAATGCCAACACGGTGGCAGAAAATGTGTAAAAACTTTGGTGTGACGTCCAGGAAAGAGCACAGCTTTTGTTTAACAAGCAGCTGAGAGTCAGAGCAGAGATGCCGAGCAGGTGAGCAGGGAGCAGAGGGGACCGGGGGGCTGGGGGGCACGAGAGGAGGAGCGTGGGAGATGCCCACTCCAGTTGTTAGTATCAGGCATGACTTCAGGACGTTTTCACATGAAACACTGGGAGGGAAAGTAGGTCATGCTCTGCTGACGGTCACTCCCCTGCCCTCTGACTCTCCTTGGACTGAAATCCCTGCTCTGGGAGGAGAGCAGCTGTGGTCAGTGAGCAGAAGCGGTGTCCACCCTGGCTGTCAGCCAGAACCGCCTCCCAAGCCCAGAGACAGGGCCTGACCTGACCCTCCATGTTCGTGCGGAAACACGACCCCACGTGCATGAGAACCACATGCAGGACTCAGGGCCATCACAGCACCTCTGCCACCCAGGGCCGGTGTCTCCTCTTCACTGACATCATCTTCTGAGGGCCAAACTCTTAGCTGACAAGAACATAAACCCCACTCTCCACCACACACATTGCCTCCTGGTGGGTCTGAGTCCATCCTCCCCCAGGGAAAGCCCAGCAGAGCCTGTGGTGCTTGGGTCTGGGTGCTGGACAGCATACACCCTGCCTCTCCAAAAATTCCCCCCCATCTCCAGAGACACATTGAAGGCCATGTGTCCCTGCAGCTCATCTCTGGGGTCCCTGAGGACACAGCCGTGTGCTATTGTCACAGGAAGGAGAGTGAGTGAGGGGACATCAGGGTGACCCAGACACAACCATCCCTACATGGAGGGCTCAGGTCACCCGGGGGCACCCAGTGCCATGAGGAAACCAGAGGACCCATTTCACAGCAGGTGCAGAAGTAGCCTTGGACGGGTTTCCTCCCAGACACAGTGGATTCTCCACTGGTTCACCGTCTCCCCTGGAAGCCGATCCATAATGTTTCCAGGGAAACTTCCTGATCTGAACTTGGGCCTTTTTCATGGATTCAGGCTTGTCTGTGTTTCATTCCTCATCTAAATTAGGAACATACACACAGAAATATCTCTCCATGGGAACTTTATTTGATATTTATTCACTAGCTATTCTTTTTCATTGTCAAATATACAGATGTTAAATGACACAAATTATTCTTCTGTGCATCCTCGAGTCTGCCCTCCACCTTCCAATGTATTTCCAGCCATTTCATCCTCGAGAGTGTCCTGAGTCCTGTTTCCTGCAGTGCCTTTCACAAGCATAGCATGAAGAATGTTGCATATTTGGAAAATGATGTCTGTGTGACACTGGAGTCATTTTGTCCCCCAGAGGACATTTAGAAATGTCTGAGACAGAGTGGGCCATCACATGTGGGTTGGGATGCAGGTGCCTGGTTCCCTAGTGGGCAGAGTCCATCAATGTGGCCGTGCATCCCACACAGCACACGGCAGCTCCCACAAAAGGAAACTAGACTCAAATACCAATAATGGTGAAAAACTAAGATAAAATATTTATATGTTGTCAAATTTATATCATTGTTGATATACAGAGTCTACATTTGCTTTGTGTAAATTATTCTCACTTAGTGGAAAGGCAGACACCAGACTTTGGTCTTCAGTGCACTCAGAGTCCACATTACACTCTCTTCACACAACGTTCCTGCTCTGTGGGCAGGAGGGACCCGAGCATGAACATACAAGACAAGGGGGCACCAGACCACACCCCAGGACTTGGGAGGGGCTCGTGGTTCGCATGGATTATGGGACCTGGATGTCAGAGCTGTCTTTTCTGAGCCTGAGTCGGCAGAAGCCCCGGCAGAGCCCAGGCTGGACTGGATTCTTGCAACATTTAAAATTTCCTGCCTTTGTATCTGGAATAACTGAGGATTTTACCTCAGAACAATAATTTGTTACAATATTAATAAATGTTTCACATATGAGACAAGTAGCAAATTGTTACTTGTTTTACAACTGTAAGTAACACTGCTTGTAATTCTTAAAACCGTATCAGTATATCCAACACACTTGCTCTTGTATCCCTGCCCCACTGTGACCCACCCTGACAGAAATCACTAGACCTTCCCCAGCACCCACATCCCCTCCCCCTCAGGACTCACAGCACCCCTTCACCTCCCCTCACCCCCTGCAGGCTGGTGAGGTCACCTTCTCTCCTCTGAGCATGGATGTGACCAGGAACGTCTGGGCAGTTGGGAGCTCACGTCTATCCCAGGGACCTCCTCGGTAACTTACAAGGAAATCGAAAGGAAATAAGGGAGATAAAAGTCAACATTCTCATGGGAAGTTAGCCTTTTTTGATGTAACACAATTAGACGAGCAGTTGTTTCAATAACAAAAGTGGGCTTACTTTGGACCAGTAAACAGCTTCAGTATGGCGTCTGCAGACCTGATGAGCCACATGCTCATCTTCAGTAAAAGGAGATGCCTCCTTCATCAAGGGGGGAAGGGGGCTGAGGGAGCCCTAGGGAACCAGAGCCCGTGCATTTCTCTTGGCAGAGTCCTGCCCAGGAAAGACGGGGAAGCCTTGCTTCCCCCAGCTGGGCTCTGAGGCCATCAAAGGGCATGAGAGCTCCCCTCTGCTCACCCAATTTTACTAAACTGAGGTTTCCTTTATATTTTGCCTTTTGCCGTTTGATCAAGGTTGAGAACTTTCTCTGAAAACATCACTGATGAAGACTTAGGATTTCTGGGGTTTTTTTCACGTTTTTGTCTGTCAGCGCCAGGAAGGAACTCCTCTGGGTGAAACGTCTCATGTCAGATGGAAAGTGCTCCTATTGAGGCCACATTCCAGCAACATGGAGCAGTGAGAGGGAGAGCGCGCAGGCTCTCTCACCGTAAGTCCCTGTGTTATCAAGACCGGAGGCTGGAGATCACCTGACATGTTATATTCTCATCAGAGACTCGGCAGGAAATTGTCCAATAGGTCTGGCACAGATGCCTTGGGAAGCTGTCTCAGCTGATGTTGCCCTCAATTCTGAGAGTCTCCACAGTCGGGTCGCCAGATGAGCAGGAATGTTCAGGGCCCAGCTGCCTTCTTATGTGTGTCACGTGGACCCAAGTTCTCACTCTCGGGAGACTGGTGGCACAAGGGCTGGTGAGCAGCACCTGCTGGAGATCTTTCTGCTGAGGTTGAGGAGTTCTTCTGGAAGTGTCTTTCCCAGTAGATAAGCTATCCAGGTTGCAAGGTGTGACGCTTGCATCTCTGTCTCCTGAGAGGTACTGTGAAAAGACGGCTTCTGAGGAGAATCTTGGAGACGACCAGGAGGCGGAAAGTGGTCCATCAGTTTTCAGCAATCATGAGGGACTTCAGTGGTGAAGCTGGGGAGCCGAGAGGCTCCAGTACAGGTTTTGCTGTTGAGCGAATCATGCTGAGGTCGGCCGTATGAACAAAAGTTGGACGCAGGTCTCGGCAGTGTCCAGGTAGCTGGGAGAGTCTCACATTTAGCCCGTAGATCAGGGTGTTGATCAGCCAGGACCCGATGGAGCCCATCTGCGTGGAAGTACATCTGGATGTAAGTGGAGCCCTGGTTCTCATGTCAGGTATCCTAAACATTGAGTCTGCATTTGGGTAAACTGCAGTTTTCCTCAAGAAAACGATTGCCCCTTTAAGAATAAAAACTGTAGCAAGTAGTAGATGTCTTCCTTCAAGGAGGATTGAGAAGGAGATAAGGGAAACACATTATCCACAAACTAGAACTTCCAAAAGATGTTACATCATCCAGAACAGCCTCCAGGCTTACCCAGAATTAGAGGGGCTCTCAATATGGGAAGGAAAAGCTGGGCTGGTCTAACAAGATAACTCACAGGTCTAAGTATTGGAATACTGATCTGAGTTCTGCTGGACTAACTTGTAAATCTAAGTTTATCAACATTGCTTTGCTGTTTATGTTTTTTTGCTGGCCAGCTGGATTTTCAAAGATACATATGTGGCTTTGGAATGTTTGTTTGCTGCCTCCCTGCTCCACTTTTGTGATGATAATGCTGCTAAAGCTGTTCCATGCCTATTGGCCAAATACCCCAAGCTTGTACTTTACCCTATAAAACCTCATGTGCACATCTTGAAGGTGCTCAGATTTTCGGAGCAGAAGCACCTCTGAGCCCGCAGGCGTAATAGATCTGAGTACTCCAACCCTCCGTGTGGTGCTTGTTTCTTGAATGGCCTGTCATTTTCGGAACAAACGAATTCCTGGAAGAGTAATGACCCAGTAAGTTTAATTCTCCCCATTGAAGGCAAAAAGGGACTGGCCAGTTCTAGCAACTGGAATAATAAAGAATGTAGTTCACTAATCAATTACAGTAAAGAATTCAGGAACACGGGGTGGCTGTTAGTGTTGTGTGAGGGTTCGTGACAACACAGTGCTGCTGTGTTTACTGTGCAGTTTCCTGCCCCTAGGGGCTGACACGGCTCCACTCCCAGCCCTGAGGTTGTCTCCTCAGGAAACCGAGGAACCACAGGTACAAGTTCAAGGAGTGATGAGGCATTGAGCCTTGCAACATTCTCTTTTGGGCTCTATGGCTTGAAGGATTTCTTTACTTGTAGGAGATTGATTAATCCTAGGTAGATGTTTATGGAATATATTTGAACCCTGAAGGAAGGTGCACTGTGAATTTTGCAAATACCAGCGTGAGGCTTCGAAACATGGAAGGTGATAGCTGATTCGATGGGAGAAAAAAATCAATTCTTCCAGAACTTGCGTTAGTACCATCAGAGACAGAACGAATAAAAATGCTTTCATTTCATTTAATTTAATGTATTCTATCAAGTTCTAGAATTACTTCTCTCTTTGGAGATACAGTAATTCTACCATAATATTTCACTGAACAGTCTTAACCGTAAAATGGACAAAGGTGGAGAAATGAATGCATAAACTGTGTGCATCTCTCGAAGGGCCTAAATATAAGAGGAGGCTCAGGGCACAGACGTGTCGTGGCTCGTCACAGGTCCCCACTGTGGGAACTGCTCTAGTTCCCTGAGCCTGGGCTGCTCTCAGTCATTCAGCTGAGCAGGGAGGGTGCGGCTCCATGACCGTTAGGATGGAAGGAACCTCACCATTAACCTGGAGAAAGTTCGCTTAAGAGAAGGGACTGGGGAGACTCCATGTCTTTCCTCAGAGCCACTGGGGACTAGGAGGATGATGGGAGGGCTGCTCAGAGGGCTGACAGTGCCTGAAGCGCATGCATTTATAAGAGTCTCTTTTTCAAAGTCCTGGATCTTGACAATAAAAGCAGAACCAGGAGGGAATTGGGTTTTTCTGGGGCCTTCATTCGCTGTAAATGCAGTTTAGGAATCTTAGCATGTGTCCTTCTAGGTGTCTCACCTACACTGTGACAGAGGTGGTTTGCCACATTAAGAAAATAAGAGGTGGACACGGTTTCCCATTCCATCCTGCACTTCTTCCCTACAGTTGACATGTCCTGTGTCAGCTTATTTGTAAACTAGGTTTAAAAGCGGCCCAGGTGGAATAAACATATGAAGCAAAACAGCAATTTTCTTCTAAAATTATTTGCAGTTGATTGAAATAAACATGAACAGATTCAACAGATTTTCATGGGAAAACTGAATTTTTATTCCAAATAAAAGAGTTGAGAATGTCTCAGGAATTGCCCAATGAATTTGCCTAGTTGCTGCTAGAGAATTTCTATATAACAAGTTAGTGGACTCTTCTCCTGGCTGAAATTCTGAACACCTTTTAGGATTCTCCCAGCAAGCGGTTTACAAAAGTGCTAGGCATGACTTCAACAATACCTGCAGGAACAGGACGATGTAAGTCAGAGAAGCCGTGCTGAACAGTCTGAGGGGCCACATTAAATTTCTCTGTGAGCAACGTTGGTTTGGAAAATCTTTGACTACAGTTCAGGTTTAGTCCCGAGGAAAAAAAAAAAAAGAAATGAGGAGATGGCCCTCTGGGTCCTCATAAGGATGAAGATTAAGATAACAAGACCTGACAAGTTGGAGGAATGAATATGGGGAGAATTTCAGAGGAAGCGGGAAGTTGGCTGAGACACTGACTGTGGAAGACCTGAGGGAACAGCGGAGGTGCAGGAGTAAGAGGAGAGGGAGGAATTGGTGCTGGAGGGGAACCTGAGACACACAGGCCAGGGAAGGGGAGCCCGAGGCTTCAGAGGCCCAGTTTTCTTCGCTTAGTCCCTGTTTGCCTCAGTTAATCGTATGACCATAGTTTACAACAGAAGATGTAAGGCTCCCAGGCATAATTCAAAGGTGCATAATAATGAGGGAAGTCGGCGTTCCATGCAGACTTGGAGATTTTATGTATTTGTCTGACTTGATTTCAAGAAAAGCAAGTTTGAGGACTCCAGCAACTCTTCATAACAGCCGATGAGACATACGTTTAATGGAAGCATGATTGCCTCTGGCCAGGTCTGTCCATTTCACTACAAATTTGCATAAGGCAGCTCCCTGTTTTTGACACAAACTCAGCTGGGGTTCCTACTGCTGAAGTGACCTCAAAACAGTTAGATATTGGGACCCCATTTCTCAAATGGTTTTCTGGAGAGAAAAGGAATAATTTCCAAGCAGCATAAAGGGTCAAACTGCTCAAACAGCGCAAATAGCCAGCAAGCCCGACACCAGTCAGGTCTAAGGGAACAGTCTGGTTCTGAAGGAGCCAGGATGAAGGATACTCAGCACAGGCCCAGTAGATCAGCCCCTATTTCCAAGGAGTGGGAGGGAAGGCCGGCCACTTCCAGCTGGAACAACCTGCTTTCAAAGTCAGAGTGAATGCCAATTAAGTACTTCATACAGTACATGGTCTTTCCTACGAAGGACACACCTTACAATAGTTCTCAGGCAAAGTCTGCAGAGCTTCCTACTGCACAGATGTGGAAGCTGGAACCCAGGAGAATGACTTAGACTCAAACTCCAGGGTGGGGGAGAAACACAGGGAGCAGCCATGGGCCCAGTGTGGGTCCCACACCTGTTTGCTCATCAGCCCCACATTCATACGGGGTCTTGTCTGATTCCATAAGGGCCATGAAAATGTTGACCTGACACAAACAGATGGCCAGTTATTTCTCCAGCAAGAATAATGTTTTAATCTGGGATCAACAAAGATTTGCCTGGATTTGTGATCCCTGGAATCACAGTGAGCCACCTGCAGGCCTTAGCATACACGGGGATAAGAACTATTTTGCAAATGGTAATAGATGTTGGAGGAGGGGCTGTAGTGAACAAGGCACCCAGGGCTTCTCACTGGCTGAGCTGTGACCACCCCTCATTGCCTGAGTCCTTGCCAGGAAGAAAAAGGAGGTATTTCTTCTCCATGTTGCTGGACTCTTCCATCCTGGTAAGACATGAGATCTCACCATGCTGTCACCAAACTCTATGTAGTTGAGATTTCTGAGTATTTAGTATTATTGTTATTTTCCCCAATTTATAAGATTTGATTCGTTTTGTTGCAGAAGCTAAGCTGCTCTTGTCAGGCAATGCTGGGATTATGAGTTCAACTTCATGGTGAAATAAAAGTGAATCATGTGGATGACAAAAAATGACTTCACGTATTAGAGACACTCATTGGAAGGAAACTCCACACCAGATCTGGATTATGTAGGTTTTTATATTTAAGCCTGGAGATGGAGCAGAGATCAGACTGTGGCTAAACCCAGTACCCAGAGAGCAATTATGTTGTTCCCAGCATGTTCACATGTTCTGAACTAGGAGCTACATGCAGGTGAGACTGTGTTATCCAGACCCGTCCCCATGACTGAAGAATAAGGGATAAAGAATGAGATAATTTTGTAATATAAAGAGGATATTGGAGCAAAGTAGAATTCTGCTGATGGGACTAAAAACTGGAGCCCCAACTACAAAAAAGTGCCACATTTTAGAATTTTTAGCGTCAACTCACCATGAAACCAACTATTCCAATACTACGTATATCTCTGGGTGAAATTAAAGCTCACGTTCACTGGAAACACTGTGTGCAGGTGCTCGTGGGGCCTTCACACATGCTGTAAAGTGGAAACAAGGACTAAACCCAGGGCTCAGTGCAGGGCCGTGTGCTGATGGTATCTGAGGTACTGTTAAGCCCAGCATTGCAGCCCTTGTCGTGGGATCCAAGAAAACTAGAGTCGCTCATTCAATACTGGAAAATACGTGTCCTCCATATTTCCTCAGATCCAACAGTTTCCTGTCACAGGACTATGACTCTTTGTGTGTCAGAGACAGTATCTTGGAGGGAGGAGGTTTTGGATGCAGATATGATACAAGAGTGTGAGTCTCTGCACATACGTGCATGTGCACCTGTGTGTGCATGTGTGTGTGTGTCCCTGTGCACACTGAGGGGAGCCCAGGTCATATGTCTCATGATGGCTTCCAGGACTTCCACCTTCCTCTGAATTTGGATAAGACCAGCTACTTTGCTCTATATAAAAAACAGTATTCTTTACTGCAATTTGTAATGAGAATATTTATTCAAATCAATGACTTCGCAATCAGCAATGGAAGCTCTATCCAATGATCCTCTATCCAGGATTCTGACATTAATTTTCTCAGAAGCATGTGAACCTCGGTGCAGCCCATCTTTCCAAGAATATTGCTGAGAATTCAGGATGAAGCCTGGGTGTCTGAATCCACTTTCTGTGTGTTCCTGTGCCTCCTGACAGAACTTCTCTGACTCTCAGTCTCAATGCATATTTCATAACCTCAACCTCTTCCTCGTTATGCTTTCCAGCTTCTGAAGCTAAGACCCTCGCCTGTGTGGATGAGTCTAACCCAAAAGCCTTCGAGCTGCTCCAGGCTTTGGTCTGAGGGCAGCACACCTGGGTGGGGAGTGGTTTCTTGAAAGACTCAGTATGAAAATATGACACAGAGGAGTTGGCAGTGATCCTCAGGCTGCACTCCTGGCAGTTCACACTCAGAGCCTTAGTTCACCTGGGATTTGGCAGTCGATCCAGGAGTGCGGGGTGAATCTTCCTCCCAGCTCTCATGCTGCCTGGAGACGTCAAACACAGGCAGGTGAGGTTTGGTCCCATTTCTCACATCACATGGACAATCTCTGCATCTCTGTGTAGGTTTTAATATGCAGAGCAGAGGTGAGTTTGACAGCGCGTTACATTGTTCATGTCATTTAAGTAAAAATAAGACAACACAATGGAAATTAAGCATCTTTCAATCACAATCCCCTGATAAGTAAAGATGTTTTCCTGAATGTTGCCCTTGATAGAAAGCCAAATATTAGAGACTCCTGAGAATACGTGCATGATCCCTGCTCACACATGATCAGACACACACGACCATAGGACAGAATCGTCGTGTTCTCATCACAGGAGGGGGTCCAGGAACCCTCACCAGGCTTGTCCAACTCTGTCTTTGAATTGATTCTAGATCAGTTATGTCCAAAGAGGCAGAATGCACATGAAACCACTGGGATGACCCCTCACCAAATATGGTCCCTGGACAGTCCACAACGCTCTACACTTCTGGGGTTGTGTAACGCTCCAGTACGAAAGGAACACTGACAACTGCAGAAAAGGATTTGTGTTAATGTGTAGAAACAAAAGAACATAGCAGGGTGCTAAGAGTTTACCCTGAAAAATTCACATAATAAAAATGGTATTTCCAAATGCTACCAACACCAGCAAACCACAGACACTCACAGCTGCTCAGGGGCCTGGCCCTCACTGAGGCCAGCAAGGCCCTGACTTTCAATATAGTGAGATGGCATGCAAATAGGGCCTCGCTCTGAGGATAAAGCTCCCTGGCCCTGGCCCTGCAGCTCTGGGAGAGGAGCCCAAGCCCCGGGATTCCCAGCTACTCCCGTTCTCTGAGCAGGACTGAGCACAAACGACTCACCATGGAGCTGGGGCTGAGCTGGGTGGTCCTGGCTGCTCTTCTACAAGGTAATTCATGGAGAACAAGAGCTACTGAGGATGTGGGTGGTCGTGAGTGAGGGAACCAGAGGATGTGTGACAGTCTCCTGACCAGGATGTCTTTGTGTTTGCAGGTGTCCAGGCTGAGGTGCAGCTGGTGGAGTCTGGGGGAGGCTTGGTGCAGCCTGGGGGGTCTCTGAGACTCTCCTGTGCAGCCTCTGGATTCACCTTCAGTAGCTACTGGATGTACTGGGTCTGCCAGGCTCCAGGGAAGGGGCTGGAGTGGGTGTCCAGTATTTATAGTTACGGTAGTAACACATACTATGCAGACTCCGTGAAGGGCCGATTCACCATCTCCAGAGACAACGCCAAGAACATGCTGTATCTGCAAATGAACAGCCTGAAACCTGAGGACACGGCCGTGTATTACTGTGCGGCAGACACAGTGAGGAGAAGTCGGTTTGAGCCCAGACACAAACCTCCCTGCAGGGTCACAGGGGACACTTAGGACCCCCGGGGGCACTCAGGACTCCCCAGTTGTGCCGTTCAGCCCCAGGGGCAGGTGCAGGAAGTGCTGGTTTCATGGTTTCCTGTCAGGCTCTGGGGTTTCCTCTCCACAGAGCAGGAACCCCTCTGGATCCAGGAATCTGTGCTTGAACATTTAGTGTCTAAATTAGAAAGGTTTTCTAAAAGGAAAAACAACAGTTAAACAAATATTCTCTCCTGCACAAAAGGCGGAGAGTCTCCTGCTTTAAATACTCTTGTTGGCCCCTGTCCCTTTATGGTCAATGTGCAGCAGTTTCAAAACCATTTAGTGGATTTACTGACAGTTAAACACACTCTACCCTCCTCCCCTGTGAACTCTCAGCCCCACCCTACTGATGGGGACACTTGTCCCTGCCAGGTGGGGGCTCCTGGCTGACATCCTGCATGAGAAGCCCGGTGAGCCTGGCAGCCCCCCAGGACCACAAGCGGGTCACAGGGAAGGACGCCAGTGAGAGGGGACGGGTGGGGCCGTGGCCATGTGTGCTCCTCCTCCAGGTCCAGAGAATCCCTGCAGAATAGAGGCACCTGCTCCCTGTTCCCTGTGCAGGTTACGTTGGGTCACGTGCTCTCTGATCAATTATCACCTGATAAACACACAAATAATTGGGAGGGACCTGTTACAGACAGGTGGGCACTGACGTGTGAAATTTCAGAAACTACTGCAGACCGACTGCAGGACGCTTTCTTCACCGTGCAGTCTCAGGTGAGCACCAGAAGCAGGAAAGCCACCCGCGCTCTCACTCCAGGAAGAGGGCTCTGCATCCTCACCAGGCACGCCCGGCTTGTCCAGGATCCCCTTCGGGGCTGGTCAGGTCCCGTGCTTACAAGCCCAGGTCTGGCCGGGAGGGCTCTGGCCCCCTGCTGTGTGCTCTCCCGCACCCCGCACGCACGCGAGGCTGCACAGTGCAGCTCACACCTGGAAAAGCAGGTACAGCTGGTACCTGCATCACACGCCGGGTGTGCAGAGGTAAACACAAACGCTCCAGCACACACCAAGTGCGGGGTCCAGGGCGTTCCACCCAGAATGTGCCCCAGTGCCATGCCGATTACTGTGACTTACAGTGGCTTAAGGAGCAGCCACCACAAGAGGGACACTCGGACCTTCCCCTCTGTCTCCCAGCGCGAGACTTACGCCTCTCCTGTGAAAGGCACGCTCCCTGCGTCTGGAGGTGGAAGGACACCCGTCACCCCACGTGGGGACCCAGCCTGGCGGCTCCTGGCGGCAGACTCTGCTCCTTCCCTGATGCGCTAACCCCCACACAAGCTCTTCTCAGGTTCTTCACTAATTGAGCCCCAAACCACAGATTTCTTCACCCTGTCAGTTCCTCATGATACTGTGTAGCTTTGTCCAAAAGGATGTGAGCTGCCTGCTTTGGTGTCTTCTCATCCATTTCTATGTCACACCCAAGAGCATGATTAATATTTACTACTTTTCTCCCATTAATCTGTCCTTGTGAATTTTATTATGAGCCCAGCCTCGAGAACGCAAGACGTCTGGGGAGGAAATTTCCCTCCTGACAACCCCACGCTGTCTTCCCTTCAGTGTGACTCTGCACAACGGTTAGGAGCCTCCGTCCTCCCTGGCCACATTCACATTCTGGAAATAACCCGGCCAGTTTTGCTCTGGAATTTTAGCATTTCCACCACTTCCTTTGATGTTCCTTCCAATTATTTGACATTTCATTGTCCATTTTCTGGGTGAACAGTGTTCATTATTCATTTATTATGAAAGCACATCTTGGTTGCTTCCAAATATCCGCAAATATGACTAAAGCCGAGGGAACCTCGGGTGCAGGTATTTGGACATAAATCGCATTCTCCTTCGTATGCATACAAAAGAGCACTATGCTGGAGCACAGGACGGTAGTGTGTTTAGTTTTGTAAGAAGCCACCAAAACGTCCCCGAGGGGGCTTCCCATTCTGCACCCCCACCTGAGGGAAGGGGCTTCCTGCCGCTCCACCTCCTCCCATTGTTTGATGTCCTCAGTGTCCTGGGAGTCAGTCACTCGAATGCTTTGCAGTGATGCACACTTACTGCTTTAACTTGCACTTCCCTGTGGGGAGGTCAGTGTGAGCCCTGACAGAAACCTCCCTGCGTGGGGAGCCCAGAACCTCCAGGGGGTGCTCAGGACCCACCAAGTGCAGGCTGAGCCCCAGGAGCAGGTGCAGAGGGGGTTGGGAGGGGAGTCTTGTTAGAACCCGTGGTTTCCTCTTCCTGCCCAGGAGCTCCACTAGAGACCCTCTTCTGTGTCCTAATGTTTCATTTGTTTTCTTTTACGTTGCTTCAGATAATATGTATTTCAGACTGGAACAAATCATAATAAAATTTGTATGGAACCATCAAAGATCTAGAATTTCCAAAGCATTACTGAAGAAAAAGAAAAAGGCTGGAGGAATAACTCTCCCAGGCTTCACACAATTCTATAGAGCTTCAGTCATCATGACAGCATGGTATTGGTACAAAAACAGACATATGGACCAATGGAACATAATAGAGAGCCCAGAAATGAACCCACAAATTTTTGGTCAACTAATCTTCAACAAAGGAGGCAAGAATACACAATGGAATAAAGACAGTCTCTTCAGCAAATGGTGTTGGGAAAACTGGACAGCAGCATGTAAATCAATGAAGCTAGAACACTCCCTTACACCATACACAAAAATAAACTCCAAATAGATCAAAGACTCAAACATAAGACAAGATACAATAAACCTCCCAGAAGAAAATATAGGCAAAACATTATCTGATATACATCTCAAAAATGTTCTCCAAGAACAGTCTACCCAAGCAATAGAAATAAAAGCAAGAATAAACAAATGGGACGTAATTAAACTTACAAGCTTCTGCACAGCAAAGGAAACCATAAGTATAGCAAAAAGACAACCTATGGAATGGGAGAAAATTTTTGCAAATGAAACTGACAAAGGCTTGATCTCCAGAATATATAAGCAGCTCATACGACTTCATAAGGAAAAAACAAATAACCCAATCCAAACATGGGCAGAAGCCCTAAACAAACAATTCTCCAAGGAAGACATACAAATGATCAATACGCACGTGAAAAAATGCTCAATATCACTAATTATCAAAGAAATGCAAATCAAAACTACAGTGAGGTATCACCTCACACCAGCCAGAATGGCCATCATTCAAAAGTCCACAAATGACAAATGCTGGAGAGGCTGTGGAGAAAGGGGAACCCTCCTACACTGCTGGCGGGAATGCAGTTTGGTGCAGCCACTATGGAGGACAGTGTGGAGATTCCTCAAAAGACTAGGAATAGACTTACCATATGACCCAGGAATCCCGCTCCTGGGCATACATCCAGAAGGAACCCTTCTTGAAAATGACACCTGCACCCCAATGTTCATAGCAGCACTATTTACAACAGCCAAGACATGGATACAGCCTAAATGTCCATCAACAGATGACTGGATAAAGAAGATGTGGTATATTTATACAAAGATATACTATTCAGCCATAAAGACAGATAACATAACGCCATTTGCAGCAACTTGGATGTTCCTGGAGAATGTCATTCTACATGAAATAAACCAGAAGGAGAAAGAAAAATACTATATGAGATCGCTCATATGCGGAATCTAAAAAAAAAAAAAAAAAAGACAACAGACTCATAGACATAGAACGCAAACTTGTGGTTCCCAGGGGGATGGGGGGGTGGGAAGGGACTGGGATTTTAAATGTAGAATAGATAAACAAGATTGTACTGTGTAGCAGAAGGAAGTATATGCAGGATCTTGTGGTGGCTCACAGCGAAAGACAACGTGAGAATGAATGTATACATCTTCACGTATAACCGACAAGTTGTGCTCTACACTGGAATTTCACACAACATTGTAAAATGACTATAACTCAATAAAAAATGTTTATATATATATAATGAAAGTCAAATATTAGAGATTCCTGAGAATATTTTTATAAACCCTGCTTAAATATAATTAGATAAACACCGTAATAGAACAAAATCATCATGTTCTCATCACAGTAGGGGGTCCAGGAATCCTCACCAGACTTGTCCAACTCTGTCTTATAATTGATTCTAGATCAGTTATGTCCAGAGAGGCAGAGCACACCTGAAAACAATGGGACAAACGCTCCTCAAATATGGTCCCTGGACAGTCCACAGTGCTCTACACTTCTGGGGTTGCTTAAGTCTCCAGTATGGAAGGATCACTGACAACTACGCCACAGGATTTGTTTCCAAGAGCAGAAACAAAAGAACATATGGGTTCAAAGTGTTTGTCCTGAAAAATTCACATAATAAAAATGATATTTTCAAATGCTACCAACACAAGCAAACCACAGACACTCAAAGCTGCTAAGGGGCACGGCCATCTCTGAAGGCAGCAATGCCCCAATTTTCTATATAGGAAGATGACATGCAAATAGGGCCTCCCTCTGAGGATAAAGCCACCCGGCCCTGGCCCTGCAGCTCTGGGAGAGGAGCCCCAGCCCCGGGATTCCCAGCTGCTCCCATTCTCTGAGCAGGACTGAGCACAGACGACTCACCATGGAGCTGGGGCTGAGCTGGGTTGTCCTGGCTGCTCTTCTACAAGGTAATTCATGGAGAACAAGAGCTACTGAGGATGTGGGTGGTCGTGAGTGAGGGAATCAGAGGACGTGTGACAGTCTCCTGACCAGGATGTCTTTGTGTTTGCAGGTGTCCAGGCTGAGGTGCAGCTGGTGGAGTCTGGGGGAGGCTTGGTGCAGCCTGGGGGGTCTCTGAGACTCTCCTGTGCAGCCTCTGGATTCACTTTTGATGATTATGCCATGGGCTGGGTCCGCCAGGCTCCAGGGAAGGGGCTGGAGTGGGTCTCAGCTATTAGCTGGAGTGGTGATAGCACAAACTATGCAGACTCCGTGAAGGGCCAATTCACCATCTCCAGAGACAACGCCAAGAACACGGTGTATCTGCAAATGAACAGCCTGAAACCTGAGGACACGGCCGTGTATTACTGTGCCACAGGCACAGTGAGGGGAAGTCGGTGTGAGCCCAGATGCAAACCTCCCTGCAGGGACACAGGGTGGGTGCAGGGGGCGCACACGACCCACCAGGGGGTGCACCTGATCCACCAGGTGGTGCTCAGGGTCCACCTGCTGTGTTCAGGGTCAGCCCAATGAGCAGGTGCATGGGGCGGTGATTGTCTCTTCTCATTAAGAAAACCTTTTGTGGGCTTATAACAATTGGCATTTTATAGGTGATGGGTTTTTTAATTTTAAACGTTATAATTTGTGTTTATACTGTACCTGTGTTTTCAAGTACTCTACAATAAATGAGATAATAACCTCTCTGTGTACAGTTTAGTTTTTCCAAGGAAACAGAACCAATGCCTGGAGAAACCAAAACAATAGAACATTCATATATTTTCTACATACATGGCCATGGAGGCTGAGCAGTCCCACAAATTACTGTCACAAGCTGGAGACCAGGAAAGTGGGGGTGTCTTTCCAGTGTGATTCTGATGCTGAGAACCAGGGGAGCCATTGCTGGAAAGCCCAGCCTGAGGGCAGGAGGAGGTACGTGTCCCAGCAGAAGCGTGAACTGCTGTGTTCGCCTTTAGTCACATAAGAAGGGATAAGACATGAAAGAAACAAAGACATAAACACACGCATACACACACTTACACACGGATATACACGCATGCACACACGTATACATGTGGCTGCAGCAAAACAAGGGGAAAGTGCGCGGGACAACTACAGCCCTCTTTCCATAACTGCTCAGAAGTCTCGGCTCGTATTGCTGCTTCCTCCTTCCTGCCCCCCTTCTGGGTGCCTTTGCCTTCAGCAAGCACCTCAGCTGTGCGGCCATGACCCAGTGAAGTGACCAGAACCTTCATTCCAATGGATCTGGACCAAAACAGTCATCCTTGGGTTGAGTTGTTGTGGTTTTCTGTTCACCTTGACGACAAGACATCCTAATAGGGAGACACAGGAAGGGACCCCTGTCCCCGTAAACCCCTCTTCACTCCCATGGCGGGGATGGGCTCCAGCTCCCCCGGGAGTCAGAAGCAGTCACCCAGGCAGCTCATCCTCTCCCTTCTTTGCCTGTAGGTTCAGAGGCTTGAGGAGCCAAAAAGCCCAGAAAACAGACTTAAAGAGCAGGTCAAAGAAATCATCGTCCTCTCTCCTGGTGGAAGTGTTCCTCCCTCGGGGACCAAGGCCATAGGCCAGTAGAGCATAAAGACACAGGGAAAGAAGGCAAGCTAGCTAGTGGTCACTGGGGGTAACAATGAGTGGTGCCACCACCCATCCATTTCCTGATTCTGTGACCCATGAATCAAGGCTGTGAGAGAAGAACAACATACTGAGAGTAAATAGTTCACAGTCGGCCGGAGAACCTCACCTCAGCCCTGCAAGGTGTCACTACCCACCTGGCACTGCTGTTGATCTTCTACAGGCAGCTTGTGTTCTAAAACCCAGCAGCTGTGGGATGGTGAGGAATCTAGGACTGGTGGATCCGTGCGCTCGGGCCGATTGATGCATTTCCTCTGCTGTAAAGTGAGTTCCCGATCAGAAGCAATGCTGGCTGCTGGACTCCCGAGACTGTGGGATCTGAAAGTCCCTGGGTGGTGGTTTTGGCAAGAGAATTGCATTCCCTGCTTTCTAAGAAAGAAAATTTATATCCAGTATAGATATATAGATTTAGTTAGAACAGGAGGTTACCTGTTCTATGATGGAAGTGGCCCAAAGTAGCCAACCTGCCAACAGGTGGTGGCTGAGCAGCCCAGGAAATGCTGCCAGTCAGGACGTTAGGATTTCTCTCTGCAGCTGGCAGGAAGGGTCCTCACAATTGACTCTAACAGGAGTACCTTGGTGAGTGGACGTCCATGTCACTGAGTCCACGCATGACCTCCATCCTGCCACCAAGGCCTCAGTGACCATGAGCACATTGCGTGATGACAGAGGCAGCTGTGGAAACAGACAGGCCAGTACCTCCATCACTGGCCAACTTGTCCCTTTGAGTATTAAACTTCCTCTCCAGAGGTCACCTTGTGGGAATTATAATCATGGGATTAAAATGTTTTCACCTTTTTGCCTATTTAGAGAGGACGAGCCACATGTCTCCTTTTAACACTTTTAGTCACAAATTTTTCCAAACCATACTCCTCTGAATTCCTTGACCATCCAGCCTGATCCCGCCCAGGCAACAACCCACGATTTGTCTAATTCTGGGAGCCCATGATTGGGGCCATAAGTTGTAACAGACCCCAGCTGCCTGTGACCTTTAAGAAGAACAAGTGTGCTTATTTAAAAAGAGTCCTAAGCGTTTTGCTAGCCGGCACCTGTGCACCTGCAGCCCTGTCGCCTTGCCGTAAAAAGCAGAGACAATGCCTTGCTTGCAGAGATGAGGTTTTAGCTTAGGGCTGCTTCCACATGACAAAGCCATCGTGTGCCCCTTGCTATAAATGCAGGACACGGCTTGTTTCTCATAAGCATAGGTCCGTGTTCAGGGTTTACTCTGCTTGTGGCAAAGCGACCACCTATGCCCTCATCTGTAAGTTCTGGGAATGCTTGCTGCTGTTTAGTTAGTCTGTAGCCCCCAAGACAAGAAACCGGAGGCCTGGAGGTCTGTTTTGTAACCATCTTCTTATATCTGATTCCTGAAGAGTGTACCTTGTTCCCCTCCCCCATGCTGCCCTGAAGATAAATAAAGCCTTTGTACACGTTGTGGAATTTATGGTCTCTACCAGATCCTGCTTTTCCTTAAGCTCCTGTGTTCCATGACACAATTGTTTGTGGTCTTTTCCCTGACTGTGCACAGTAAATATGGGAGTGTTTGAGAGGTTCGGGGAGTTGGTCTCTGAATCCTTCTCACTCCCTTGACTTCCCACAGCATCTTGAGTAAATCTTTCCATCACGGTGGGACTTCTGTCAGACAGAACCCACATATCACATCAATTACCTGTTCTTTCTCCTTCCAGGAGGGTGAACATCCAGGTGCACTGCCCAGAGTCCTGCCCACTGGGAGGAGTCCCCCACACCATCCTTCAGGGATGTCCCAGGCAGGACGACAGGGCGCCCACTGTCCACTGTCAGGAGGTGCCTGTGTACCATGCAGAGCTCTCTGTAGTCCAGGTCTGTGTCCCCTTCTCCTCTGTCAGCTGACTGTAGGCAAATCCCCACTGGGTCACAGGTGAAGCTTAGGACAAAGGAGGCACCGATGCAGGAGGAGGCACCACGGGCACATGGGCCACTTCTAGGTGTGCATCAGGCCAGCTCAGGCCTCATCACGTAGAAATACGTCTGTTTGGTGATGGATTGCTGCTGTGTGTGCCCAGCAATATGGCTTGGAGCCTGGAGGGGTCAGATAACACCCGGGTCCTGATAGAAAGCCCACCAGTTTTAAACTCTCCACAAATACCTGAAATCATTGAACTTTTTTACTACACATGTGGTTCTGCATTCTACAGAACAAGCAAAAAATAAAATCACACAGTATGAACCATTTTTAGACTGATTTCTTTCACTCTGTAGGCATTAAATCTTTTGTGGACATTTCCTAGTTTGGCAGTTCATTTTATAAGTTGCTGAATAGAATTTGACTGCAGAGGTGACCCATAGGTTGTTTGTTCATTCCCTGAGGAAGGACATTGTGTTCCTCCATTTCTGTCATTTCCGAATGGAGCTATGTAATCATTCATGTGCACTTTGTTGTGTGGACATGTCTGAAGGCTAGTTACATAATTACCTAGGAGTGTGGTTGCTGGGTCACAGAGTAAAACTGCATTTAGGTTTGCAGGAAGTTGCCCAGAGTAGCAACTGGGAAGGGGGCACCAGCTGACCCAGTGACCTGTCTGGGGTGCAGCCCCGTGCACAAGAAGAGGCCCACAGGGCTGGATCCCAGGGCTGGCCCTCAGCCCTAACTCTGCTTGCAGCCAAAACCACAGCCAGCATCCAGACACCTGAGCACAAGAGGAACAGACCCTCCAGACATCATCCTGGCACATCTGGGGGCACTTCTGGGTAGGAAAGCCCTTATTCTCCAGATGCACTCACATCACAGGGTCCTGAAGAATACGAGTGCCTGATGTTGTATCAAGCTGTCAGGGGCTGTGGAAATTTCTTCTGTCACAATCAACACCTGGAACAGAATGATGCACCTTCCACGGAAACCCACTTCTCCACCTCATATCCGAGGGGAAGGTGACAGTCTGGTTAAATGACTGGACAGGGCCACATGCAGGTGGTGCTGCTGGGAAACAGCCCCAGAAGGTCCACATCCAGAGCCCAAGGTGCTTCCTCTTCACTCTTCAGGGAGGACCTGGGAGCTCAAGGACGCTCATCTGGATCCTACGCAGAAGGGAAACGTGCAGAGACCACCTCCCCTGGTTATGCTTTAGAAACACCAGGTTGGTCGCACCGATGAGATACTCGGGAGACAGGTGTGACAGTAGAGCCCAGAGGTGATGGTGGCCTGGACTCATTTGCATCCACACCAGGACGTGAGGTTAGGGTGGTTCAGTCCACCCCCCAGCCAGCAGCCTTGTGAGCCTGGGGTCTGCGGTCATTACCAGGACCTCTCATGACACCTCAGCTCACCTGTGAGAACTGGGTGATTCTGTGCCCACTAGACTGACTCCCAGAAGAGTCTCCTGAGCTCGAACCTATTGACGAACATGACGTCTACATGACTTGTGGCGAACAGTTTATAGACAGGTGACCATCCCCGCATCAAACATTGACCCTGGGACGTCAGGTGTGTTTCACAGCCTGCTGATCCCCCATTGTCCATGCAGGGTTTATAACAGAGGTAAAGTTAGGCGGAGAATGAGGCAGGAAGGGCACTTGGGAGGCTGAGTGCAAGTCTGTACATTTGACAGGAGGGAGTGGAAGGGGGCTGGGATGGGAGTGGCCAAGGGGCTTGAAGCCTGTGTGATTAGGGTTGGTATCACTGCTCCTAGATCATCTAGTAGGAATCCAGTTCCAGACGTGCTGAATCAGTGGTGAACCTGGGGGACTAAAAGCAGAAGTGAGGTCCAGGCTGAATGTAGAGCCAGGGAACAGGCAGAAGTTGATCAGAGCTTCTCATTTTGAGGTGCACTTGTGTCTTAGGGAGGAGTTGGTTTTGAACCCAGCATGTCTGTCCCCTTCCCTAAATAACGAGCATGCGCCGTCTGAGTGAGGCATCCGTCCCCCACCTCCCCACCTCTGTCTGCAGAGGCGGGGTCCTTGGGGAAAGCCCTGAAGCTCTGGCTTGTCAGCACCTGCTTCCCCCTCTTCCTGCTGCCTGTTGTTTCTGACTGTGCTCCGATGAGGGTCTCCCTCTCAAGGTTCTGCATCTTGTCTCATTTTGTGTATAACCCCCCCTCTCTCTGTGGGTCCCCACAGGGGTGTGAATAGACCATGAGGCCCATGGACAACGTCTAGAACGTTGAGGGTGTGAACTGAGAGGGGTTGGGTGTGATGAACGAAATGCGGCTTCATGGGTTTGACACAGTGGGGTTCCTGAGGGCCCACCTCACAAGACAGCTTTTCTACTCCCACAGCACAGGAAGGGTGGAGCAGAATGCGGGCCTCTATCTCACATGAAAACTGCAAGCTGACCATGCGACACTCACACGTCCAATGACGAAGACACGCAGAGGAGGGTCCAGGGAAACACAGGGGGATCTGTCCTGGGCTCAGTTCTGGGGAAAAGGAACAGGTTCTGAGTGGATGAGGAGCACTGGGCCGGGAAAGGAAGGGCGGGAGGGAAGATGGGCTTGAAGGAGAGCAGCTCTTGTCCCAGAGGGAGGGGCTGCCCTTTGACTGGTGTCCAAGGGGTCCCATGGACAGGTCCCCTCCCCTCCCTGATGCACAAGCCACATAAGCCAAGAGAAGTGACACTCACAGCGGTTCTCAAAGAAACAGGGGAGACTAACTCAGCCCTTCCCTATTTATGAAGACAGGGCCCCTCCACATGCAAATTCCCCTTCAAGCTCGAGGGTAAAATCCACGCTTGGGAGGTGGGAGCTCACAGCTCTGTCCTCACACGGGGCTGAGGTCTCTGGGGAAGGCAGGGCTGTGGTCTAGGGGAAGATGAGACTGTTGGGTCTTCTCCTGTGCCTGGTGGCAAGTCCCCAAGGTGAGTGTCTCAGGTGCCAGGCACGGGTCTGTGGGGATGGAAGTGGTGGAGGTGACTCACGATGACTGATTCTCCGTGTCCCCAGGTGTCCTGTCCCAGGTGCAGCTGCAGGAGTCGGGCCCAGGCCTGGTGAAGCCCTCGCAGACGCTCTCCCTCACCTGCACTGTCTCTGGTGGCTCCATCACAACCAGCTATTACTACTGGAGCTGGATCCGCCAGCCCCCAGGGAAGGGGCTGGAGTGGATGGGAGCCATAGCTTATAGTGGCAGCACTTACTATAGCCCATCCCTCAAGAGCCGCACCTCCATCTCCAGGGACACGTCCAAGAACCAGTTCTCCCTGCAGCTGAGCTCTGTGACCCCTGAGGACACGGCCGTGTATTACTGTGCCAGAGACACAGTGAGGGGAAGTCAGGGTGCGCCCAGACACAAACCTCCCCGCCTGGGGAGCCCAGGACCCCCGGGGGGTGCTCAGGAGCCGCCAAGGGCAAGGCTGAGCCCCAGAGCAGGTGCAGAGGGGCCGAGAGGGGTTTGCGGTTAGAATCCCTGGTTTCCTTTTCCTGCTCATCTGCTCTACCAGAGACCCCCTGCTGGACACTAATTTTTCATTCTTTTGACTCATTTGTATCCAACAATAATATTGTACTCAGGATATATTTTGTTTTCTTCTCAAAAAGGTCCAAAGGATGCTAGGTTTTAACATAATTTTCTAGGTGAGTCTGGATGTCTCAGAACTGTTGAATGTTCTGAGAAGGCCCAGGCACTTGTACTACACGTCTAAACTGTTATTCATCTTTGTCTTTGCTCCCAGGGCAGGAGGCTGCACACCCTCCATCTTCCTGTCAAAGGGCACAAGGGTTTGCATTGTGCAGGATGCGTTTTACAGACGCTAATGCCAGGGTGCCCCGGACAGCATGTGCAGGGATCCTCATTACTCACGGGGCACGGGGACTACAGTTCAAATATGGGATAAAATTAATTTGCAGCCCAATATGAAAACTGCTGTTGTATTTAAACACCTCATGGACAATTGCAACGTGGGCAGCACTTTGAATCGCCCAACACACTAACATTCCCCCTTGAGGTCGGTCAAGGTGAGATGCTCTGCCCTCTTGTTTCAACTCCCATCACGTAAATGAGTCTCCTTCCAGGTCCAGTTAGTGCCAGGTTTTTCCCTCTTTGTGGTAGAAGGAGACAGTTTGCCTGTTTGAGCTGGTCCATGTGTTGTCCTGAAGCGCAGTGCAGCGTCCCTGAGCACAAAGTGCTGTGAGTGACTTACCAGAAATTATCTGTGACAGACAAGCTCCATCCAGGCATGAGTTATACTGATGGGGGCATTGAGCTTGAAATAAAGCTTCAATATAAATTTTCTTCAAATAAACAAATTCACATCTCACTTTGGGTATTTGTGTCAGCCTTGGAAACTTGTCTCAATTACAAACACAGACGGTAAAATGGAGATTTATGGCCGAGAAGATGGTGACATAGACTGGGTGGAAAACCACTGTGAGGAGGCTTCAAGGTCAGGGGGATTCTGGGCAGACTGTCTCCAGAGGATTCTTGATACCGGAGGCCAGAGTGGTCAGATGTTCCCTTGGAGATGGTGGATTAGGTGAATTGGATCAAATATTGAGGGTGATCAGATTTCCAGGTAAGGATTATCTCTAACATTACTCATCAGGTTTCTTGATAAAACTGGGACATGCAAAGATGGACACAGAATCCCGCAGGCCCAGACCTCGTGGAGAAAAGCATCTCAAGGGCCTGACTGATAAATGGTCCGAGGGTCATTGTCACCTTCAGAGTCAGGGTTCTTATCTTCACTGACATGACTCTCTGAGAGCCGAAGGCTTAATCCAAAGGGACACGGACTCCTTCTGGTCAATCTTCCTCTTGATGGCTCGTCTCAGCTGTGAGCACCTCCTGGGTCTGAGGAAAGTAGACTTACGTGCATGGTGCTGTGAAGCGAGTGTGTCTTTATGTCCCCAGTCTCCAGCTGTCCTGCCCCAGGTGCTGGTGCAGGAGTCAGGCCAGGACTATTGAACACCTTCCCCTCCACCTGCTCTGTCTCTGGGACCCCCTCCATCACACACAGTGGTTACTGCTGAGTCTGGATCCATCACACCTCAGGGAAAGGGCTGGATGACTGAGATGTTTGGATGCAGGGGGCTCCACAGTGTACCCCCCGTCTGTCCTACAATGACTCTTGATCTCCAGAGACACATTGAAGAATGAGTTCTCCCTGCAGCTCAGCTCTAGGGTCTCTCAGGACACAGCCATGTGTCATTGTCTCAGGAGGCAGAGTGAGGGAGGGGAAGTCAGGGTGACCCTGATGAAACCATCCCTGCAGGGAGGGCTCAGGCCACCAGGGGGCACCCAGGATCAAGAGGGAAACGGTAGGACCAGTTTCAGAGCAGGTGCAGGAGCCATGGACGGGTTTCCTCCCAGACACTGGGGATGCTCTTCTGGACCATCACCTTCCCTGGAAGCCCATCCATAATGATTCCAGGCAAACATCTTCTTTCTGAACTTGGGCTTTTTTTCCCACGGAGTCAGAATTGTCTGTCCTTTTTCCCTCATTTGTTGTAGGATCATACAAAGAAGAAATGTTTTTTCATTGGAAATTTCTTTGAAATTTATCCACTAACTACTCTTTTTCATTGTCAAATTTACAGATGTTAAATGACACAAATGATTCTTCTGTGCATCCTTCACTGGGTTTAAAACAAAAACTCCGTGGTGGTTCCTACTGCAGAAGTGACTTCAAAACAGTTCGATAACTTGGACCCCATTTCTCAAGGTGATTTCTGGAGAGTAAAGGAATAATTTCCAAGCAGCCTAAAAGGTCAAACAGCTCAAATAGCCAGCAGGGCTAACACCAGTCAGGTCTAAGGGAACAGTCTGGTTCTGAAGGAGCCAGGATGAAGGATGCTCAGCACAGGCCCAGTAGATCAGCCCCTATTTCCAAGGAGTGGGAGGAAGGCCGGCCACTTCCAGCTGGAACAACCTGCTTTCAAAGTCAGAGTGAATGCCAATTAAGTACTTGCCTACAGTGCAAGGTCTTACCTACGAAGGACACACCTTACAATAGTTCTCAGGCAAAGCCTGCAGAGCTTCCTACTGCACAGATGTGGAAGCTGGGACCCAGGAGAATGACTTAGACTCAAACTCCAGGGTGGGGGAGAAACACAGGGCGCAGCCATGGGCCCAGTGTGGGTCCCACACCTGTTTTCTCAGCAGCCTCACAGTCACACGGAGACTTGTCTGATTCCATAAGGGCCGTGAAAATGTTGACCTGAAACAAGGAGATGGCCAGTTATTTCTCCAGAAAAAAGAAATGTTTTCATCTGGAATCAACAACGATTTGCGTTCTGTGCCTGGAATCACAGTGAGCCATCGGCAACTTCCTAGCATACACGGGAATAACAACTATTTTGCAGATGGGAATAGATGTTGGGGGAGGGGCTGTAGTGAGCAAGGCACCCAGGGCTTCTCACCGGCTGAGCTGTGACCACCCCTCACTGCCTGAGTCCTTGCCAGGAGGGAACAGGGGCTCTTTCTGCTTCACACAGCTGGACTCTGCTGTCCTGGTAGGACATGAGAGCCCACCGTGCTGTCACCAAAATCTATTTAACTGAGGTTTCTGTGTACTCAGTATTGTTATCATTTTTCCCAGTTTGTGAGATTGGATCAGTTTTGTTGCCGAAGCCAGGGTGCCCCAGTCAGGCAATGCTGGGTTAACGGGTTAATCTTCATGGACAAATACAAGTGAATCATGTGGATGGAAAAAACAAATTCACATATAGAGACACTCATTGGAAGGAAACTCCACACTAGATCTGTATTTTGCAGGTTTTTGTATTTAAGCCTGGAGATGGAGCAGAGAACAGACTGTGGCTAAACCCAGAACCCAGAGAGCAATTGTGTTGTTCCCAGCATGTTCAGATATTCTGAACAAGGAGCTACATGCAGGTGAGACTGTGTTATCCAGACCTTCCCTCATGTCTGAAGAATAAACAATAAAGAATGTGATAATTTTCTAATATAAAGAGAATACAGGAGCAAACCAAACTTCTGCTGATGGGACAAAAATATTGGAGCCCCCTCCGTGGAAAACTGCCACTTTCTTACAAGGTTTAGGACCAACTCATCATAAAACCAGCCATTTCAATAGTTGGTGTGTCTCTAGGTGAATTTAAAGCTCACATTCACTGAAAACACTGTGTGCAGGTGCTTGTGGGGCCTTCACACATGCTGTAAAGTGGAAACAAGGACTAAACCCAGAGCTCAGTGCAGGGCCGTGTGCTGATGGCATCTCAGGTACTATTAAGCCCAGCATTGCAGCCCTTGTCGTGGGATCCAAGAAAACAGAGTCGCTCATTCATTACTGGAAAATACGGGTCCTCCATGTTTCCTCAGATGCCAGCAGTTTCCTGTCCTTGAATTATGTCTTATGTGTGTCAGAGACAGTATCTTGGAGAGAAGAGGGTTTGGATGCAGATACGACAGAAAAGTGTGGGTCCCTGCATGTATGTGCATGTGCACCTGAGTGTGCATGTGTGTGTGCGTGTCCCTGCACACAGACGGGAGCCCTGGTTACATGTGTGATGAAGGCTTTCTGGACTTCCATCATCCTTCTGAATTTGGACACTATCCCCTAATTTTCGTTATGAAAATCACACAATTCTATAAAGAAATCTCTAATAGGATTATTTATTCAAACCAGTGTCTTCCCCATCATCAATGGAAACTCTATCCAGGATTCTGACATTAATTTTCTCAGAAGTGGGTGAACCTCGGTGCAGCCCAGCCCTTCTGAGGACAGTGCTGCAAAGTCATGATGAATCCTTGGATTCTGAACCCACATCCTGAGTGTTCCAGGGCTCCTGACAGAAATTCCCTGTGGCTGAGGGCTCAGTGCCAGTTTCATCACCCCACCTTCCCCCTAGTCATGCTTTCCTACTTCTGGCAGCTAAGACCCTCACCTGTATGGCTGAGTCTAGACCAGAATCCTTCAGGTGCTGCAGGTCTGTGGTCAGAGGACAGCACAGCTGGGTGGGGAGTGGTTCTGGTGCAAGAAGCAGTTTGAAATGATGAGCCTGAATAGGGGTGGGAATGGCCCTCAGTCTTCACACCTGGCAGTTCACACTCTGAAGTTTAACACCTGGGATTATGCAGTTCATCCAAGTGTTCCAATCGGACCTTACTCCCAGCTCACATGCCACCTGGAGACGTCAAATACAGGTAGGGTGAGGCTTGGTCACATTTCTCACGTCACATAAACTTTCTAACCCACTACGTGTAGATTTCAACATACAACAACAAAAAAAAGATTTATACCACATTCTGTAGTTTGTAACTTGCATAAAAATAAAATTACAAAGTATGTAATAATTATTCATTACAGCACCATCATCACAAGTAAAGACATTATCTTGAATGTTATTACTGATAGAAATGCATTGAAATGCAGAGACAGATGAAAACAATCCTCATGAACTCTGCTTACTGATTACTGGTCAACACACTAACACTCAAAATCATCATGATCTCATCACCAAAGTGGGTCTGGGAAACTTGACCAGCCTTGTCCACAACTATCTTGATGCTGACTCAGCATCACTTATGTACAAGAGGAGGAGCACAGGTGAAAATGCTGGACAAACTCTCACCTAACATGTGTCCCTGCACAGACCACAATGCGCTACCCTTCTGGGGGCTGCGTTCATCACCAACGTGGGAGGAACTCTGGCAGCGACATCACAGAATCCGTGTGCACACGTAAAAAAAATTCAGGTTCTAATAGTTTACCCTGAAAACTCACACAATAAATGTGATATTTCCAAATGCTACAAACACCAGCAAAACAGAGACACTCACAGCTTCTCAGGGGCCTGGCCCTCTCTAAGGCCAGCAAGGCCCCGACTATCTATATAGTGAGATGGCATGCAAATAGGGCCTCCCTCTGAGGATAAAGCCACCCGGCCCTGGCCCTGCAGCACTGGGAGAGGAGCCCCAGCCCAGGATTCCCAGCTGCTCCTGTTCTCTAACCAGGACTGAGCACAGACGACTCACCATGGAGCTGGGGCTGAGCTGGGTGGTCCTGGCTGCTCTTCTACAAGGTAATTCATGGAGAATGAGAGCTACTGAGGATGTGGGTGGTCATGAGTGAGGGAATCAGAGGACATGTGACAGTCTCCTGACCAGGATGTCTTTGTGTTTGCAGGTGTCCAGGCTGAGGTGCAGCTGGTGGAGTCTGGGGGAGGCTCGGTGCAGGCTGGAGAGACTCTGAGACTCTCCTGTACAGCCTCTGGATTCACTTTTGATGATTCTGACATGGGCTGGTACCGCCAGGCTCCAGGGAATGAGTGCGAGTTGGTCTCAACTATTAGTAGTGATGGTAGCACATACTATGCAGACTCCGTGAAGGGCCGATTCACCATCTCCCAAGACAACGCCAAGAACACGGTGTATCTGCAAATGAACAGCCTGAAACCTGAGGACACAGCCGTGTATTACTGTGCGGCAGACACAGTGAGGGGAAGTCATTGTGAGCCCAGACAAAAACCTCGCTCCCTGGGGCACCCACAACCCCCAGGGTGTGCTAACGACCCACCAAGGGCAGGGCTGAGCCCCAGAGCAGGTGCAGAGGTGTGGGAGGAGTTTGTAGTTACAATCTTTGTTTTCCTTTTCCTGCCGGTCAACTCTACTACAGACCCTCTGCTGGATTCTAAATTTTCATTGCTGTGGTATGTGTTGCTTTCTGACAATAATATTTGTAATCAGGATGTATTTTCACAACTGAAATAAAGCTCCAAACAATGTTAAACTTTAGTATAATTTTGAAGGTGACTCAGAAAGTTTCAAACCTGATGAGTAGCCTGAGAAGGCACAGGCACTGGGAAAACACGTGCAAACAGTTGCTCACCTTTGTCTCTGCTCCCGGGGCAGGAGGCTGCACACCCTCCATCTTTCTGTCAAAGGGCACGCAGGGTTTGCAGTGAGCAGGATGCAAGTCACAGATGCCAGTTCCACACTGCCCAGGACTGCGTGTGCAGGGATCCTCATTGCTCACGGGGTCCGGGGTCTACAGATCACATCTGGGCAAAATTTATTTCCAGCACAAAACAAAAAATGTTGCATTTTCTGAACTCCTGGACATTTACAATGTGGGCAGCACTTTGAATCCCCAACACACTAACATTCCCACCTGAGGTCGGTCGGGGTGATGCTCTGCCCTCTTGTTTCAACTCCCATCACGTAAATGAGTCTCCTTCCAGGTCCAGTTAGTGCCATGTTTTTGACACTTTCTGGTATATATAGAATATTTTCCTGTTTCAAATGGCCCATGTGTAGTCCTCAAGTGCGGTCCAGTGTCCCTGAGCACAAAGTGCTGTGAGCTGACTTAAGGAGAGAGTATCTGTGGCAGACAAGCTCCATTCAGGCATGAACTATACTGATGGGGGCTGTGTGCGTGATAATACTGCTAAAAAGTTAACATTATTTTTCTGAATATAATACAAATCTCACGTTGGTTATTTGTGTCAGCCTTGGAAACTTGGCTGAATTCCAAACACAGACGGTAAAATGGAGATTTATGGCAAAGGAGATGGTGATGTTGACTGGATGGAAAATTACTGTGATGAGGCTTTAAGGTCAGGGGGATTGTGGCTACATTCTCCCCAGAGGATTCTTGATGAAGGAGGCCAGGATGATCAGATGTTCCCTAGGAGATGGTGGATTAGGTGAATTGGATCAAATATTGACAGTGATCAGATTTCCAACGTAAGGATACTCACTAACCAGACTCAGCAGGTTTCTTGATAAAACTGGGACATGCAACGATGGACACAGAATCCCACAGGCCCAGTACTCGTGAAGAAAAGCATCTCAAGGGCCTGACTGATGAATGGCCCGAGGGTCATTGTTGCCTTCACAGTCAGGGTTCTTATCTTCACTGACATGATTCTCTGTGAGCAGAAGGCTTAATCCAAAGGGACACGTACTCCTTCTGGTCAATCCACCTCTGGATGGCTCGTCTCAGCTCTGAGCACCTCCTGGGTCTGAGGAACATTGACCTTTGTGGATGGTGCTGTGAAGTGATATTGTCTTTCTGTTTCCAGTCCCCAGGTGTCCTGTCCCAGGTGCTGGAGAAGGACCTGGGCAGGAACATTGAAGACCCTCCACCTCACCTACTCTGTTTCAGGGCCCCGCCACCTCCATCAAACACAGTGGTTACTGGTGGCTCTGGGTCTGTCTCACCCCAGTGGAAGGACTGTGTGACTCGGGTGCTTTGGGTTTGGGGGTAGCACAGTGTGAACCCTATGTCTCCTAAAAGGCCCCTCTATATCCAGAGACACATTGCGGAATTGTTCTCCCTGCAGCACAGCTCTGGGGTCTCTGAGGACACAGCCATGTGTCATTGTCCCAGGAGGCAGAGTGAGGGAGGGGAAGTCAGGGTGACCCAGACACAACCATCCCTGCAGGGAGGGCTCAGGCCACCCGGGGGCACCCAGGGTCATGAGGAAACCAGAGACCCGTTTCAGAGCAGGTGCAGAAGCAGCCATGGACGGGTTTCCTCCCAGAGACTGTGGATCCTCCGCTGGTTCACCGTCTCCCCTGGAAGCCCACCCATAATGGTTCCAGGGAAGCTTCCTGTTTCAGAACTTGGGCCTTTTTCATGGAGTCAGAATTGTCTGTCTTTCTTTTCCTCATTTATCTTAGGAACAGACACAGAAGAAACATTTCTTCATGGGACTTTCATTTGAAATTTAGTCACTACCCACTCTTTTAGTTGTCGGGTTACAGATACTTAATGACAGAAATGAAACTTCTACGGAACCTCGAGTCTGCCCTCCACCCTCAATGTATTTCCAGGCATTTCATCCTCAACAGGGTCCCCAGTCCTGTTTCCTGCAGTGCCTTTCCCTACAATAGCATGAGGAAAGTTGTATATTAGGAAATTGATGTCTGTGTGGCACTGGAGTCATTCTGTTCCCCAGAGGACATTTAGAAATGTGTGGAGCCAGGCTGGGCTGTCACATGTGGGCTGTGCTACAGGAACCTAGTTACCCAGTGGGCAGAGTCCATCACTGTGGCCGTGCATCCCACACTGCACACAGCAGCTCCCACAACAGGAAACTAGCCTCAGATGTCAGTAATGTGGAAAAACTCTGACAGAAAGCTTTGTATCTCATCAACTTCATAAATATGTAGACATGCAGAAGGTAAATTTCTATATGTGCATCAACATCAATGAATGAAAAGATGAACAAACACCAAACCTGAGTCTTCAGTTCACTCACAGGCACCTTACAGCCTATTCACAACTGTGTGCTGGTTGTGGGCCGGAGGGTCCTGAGCACAGGCCTGCAAGTGAAGGGGACAGTGGAACAGAGAGCCAGCACTGGGGAGGGGCCGTGTCTCTGCTTAACCTGAGTCCCCAGAAGACAAGACAGGGCCAAGGCTGGATCTGGTTTATCTATTTACAAAATCCTAGCTAGTTAAATATTTCACATTTTCACTTTGCATTAAAATTAATTTCAGTATTAACTGATATTTAACATGTTTGATTTATATCTAGAATAATTTTGACTGTAATTTTTTAATTCATGTTAATATATCAAAACATGCCATTTGTATAACAGACACATAGTAACAGAAACAGCCAGACCTTCACCAGCATCCACACACCCTCCCCCAGGGGTTCACAGCTACTCTGCCCCTCCCCTCACCTCCTGCAGGTTAGCCATGGCTCCCTGCTGTCTCCTACACAGGGATGCTGCTAGGAATGTCTGTGAAGGTATGACCACATGTGCATCCCAGTGACCTTCTCAGAAAATAACAAAATAAAAAGTAAATAAAGTAAAATAAAAAGTGTTATGGGAAGTAAAGGTTTTTGATGTAAAACTCACTGCCCATTATCTCAATAGCAAAGCTGGGTTTATTTGGGAACAACAGAGAATTACGGTTTGGGGTCTGACGTCCTGGTGAGCCACATGCAAGTCCCCAGTGAAAACAGAGACACGACTCTTTTACAGAATGAAATGGGAGGCGAGAGGGCTCCTGTGAACAGGAGTCCATGGATTGTCATTGGCTGAGTCCTTACCAGGAAAATAGAGGAGGCCTCGCTTCTCCCTGTTGGGCTCAGACATGAAGTTCCCAGGTTCCAAGGTGGAAGCTGCAGTCCTCCTGCCTGAGAGCCACTGTGAAAAGGCTGCTTAGAGGGGCTTCTTGTAGGTGATCAGGACTCAGGAGGTGGTCACTCGGTGTGACGCAGTCACAAGGGACTTCATTGCGGACGGAGGGGAGAAGCGTGGATGTGCTGAGGTTGAGACAATATAGCACAGCTCTGTGAGGACCAGGGAACAAAAGGGCATCTTAGGAGGGGAGGCAGCTGACTGAAACATGTTGGCTGTGATGTGTGGACCTGAACAAAGGGGCAGAGGCCGTGCGGACCCCATGGCAGTGGGAATCTCCCTGTGCCACAGCATCCGGCTCACGGCTATGAAACCCTAGAGGTCTGCGGTGGTCCTTGTGAATTTGGTCAACACCCCAAGACCTCCCCTTGCTTTTATACAAAAAGGAGAAAGGGGTCTGCTAATCAGGTTGCCCACAGAAGGATAGGCTCTTAATATGCCCCTTTAAGGACTTGAATCTGTGTCTTCTGTTTCTTCCCTTAAAATGGAGTCGGGATTGCCAGTGTTGAGAAAACTTCATCTAGGTTTTCCTTGAGAGAGAATTGTGGAGTCTGTCTCTACAATAATCAGCTAGACTCCATCCCAAAAAAGCACTCACATTTCACACTGAATTTTGGGCTTTAGTAAACTCAGAACACCATGATGCCTTTCTGGATGTAAGTAGTGCCTTGTTATGACGTCCGATGCCCTAGACATCAAATATGATGCTGGGAAACTGCAATTTTTCTTTAGCCAACTTTAGTTCCTTAGAGGGTAAAAGTTTGTAACAAGTGAAGGCTGTCTTCCTGCAAGAATGTTCAAGAAGACACTCAGGGCCAAGGTGGTGGAGAACAGGATGCTCGTAGCTCACCCTCTCCAAATACACCACAACTCACATCCACAGACCCACCCAGCCAATCAGCACACCTGCTGAACAACAAAAGAAAATCGCACTCCTCAAAAGACAAAGACACCACGAATCTGGTGGGAGAAAAGGAAAAAGGAAAGAAGAAAAAGCAAAATAGTGCAGGACCAGTCCCAGCAGGAAGGACTGGCACAGGAGGAATAGTGTTCATTAGCTGAATCTCCCCCTCTTCAACAGAGAGGTCAGCGGGATGGAGGGGGAGCCTCTGAAGCTCTGATCTGTACGGAGCACCCCTTGACCAACAGAACCTAAGTTCAATGGGCACAAAGGGTCCTCGTGACACCCAACCAGAATACTAGCTGGCAGTGGAGGACAGGGCAGGCTACCCGAGCCGGGTAGAGGACTGGGACGGCTGTACTGAGGTACTGAGGCAGCCACGGGGGACTGCAGTGTACTGGACATTGTGGCTGGGAGGGGATACAGAGCAGGACAACCTGACTTCCCCATAAATTATGGGGAAAAAAAAGCAAAGCAGCACTGCTGGTGTGCCCTGGGTGAAGGGCGCCGTATCCTTTGCCTCCTCAACCCACAGCACCATTACTGGTGCTTCTCGGGAGAAGAGAGGTGGGGCACAGCCACAGCCGTCATGTCCTCCTGTGCATAGCACCTGGGCAGGGATGGAACCAAGACCTGAATCTGCACCTGGGGGCTCTACAACCTCCTAAGAAGGACTGAGACTAATTCACAGCCCAAGGCACAGAAGATATTTCTGCCCTGGTACCTCAGAGAACTAACACCACCAAGGCAAACAAGGAGCTGAGTTGGGAATGGAGCAGGGGCGGGGCTGTTCTGCATCTTCCTGGAGCCCACCTACGGAGCGCAGACCTGACATGGAGCGCACAGGTGCACAGAGCAGAGGAGCTACAGGGCCAGCAGAGGGCCCGTGGCCACCCACCTTCCTGGCAGGAGTGCAGCATCTGACTTTGGTGCTGGGAGGGGACGCGATCCACCCGCCTACCTCACCCGAGCACAGCATCTGACTGCGGCATCGGAAGGGGGAGTGGCCTGCCCGCCCACCATGTATGAGCGCAGTAACTGACCCAGTGTTGGGAGGCAGCCCGATCTGCTTGCCGACAGGCACTGGGAGCGGCGCAGATGAGGGAGCCAGTGGAAGGCCTCTGGAAACAACAAGCAGACTTCGAGAAACACAGCAAGGACAGAAACACTTCCTGATAAAGTCATTAAGAGTGCACAGAATCTATGAGAACACAACCACTTTTTAAAATTTTTAATCTGTTCTAATTTCTATTACCTTTTTAAGCTTCACATTTTAAACACCTGTATATGTCTACAGTTATAATCCCTTTAAAATTTTTCTTTTAAAATCATTTTACTATTATTATTTTTAAAAACGCACCTAATTACATTTTTATTTCTATTGGTTTTTATCTCCTATTATTGATAATACACAGGTTTCAAATATTGTTTATTGAATTTTTCTCCTTCTTTTAAGATTTTTAAAAGACATATTAACTGGAATGCTAGTATGCTGCAAATTGTTCTTCTATTATTAACTATACAGTGTTTACAAATCACTTTTATCCCTTCTTTTAAATTCTCTCTTGTAAAATCTTTTTTAATTTTTTAACATTTTTTATTGATTTATAATCATTTTACAATGTTGTGTCAAATTCCAGGGTAGAGAACAATTTTTCAGGTAGAAATGAACATACATATATTCATTGTCACATTTTTTTCTCTGTGAGCTGCCATAAAATCTTGTGTATATTTCCCTGTGCTACACAGTATAACCAAACAACCTTATCCAAAAATGAGCAAAATGGGGGCTGCTTTATAACACGTTGTAGACACAGAATGTGAGGTGAAGGCACGAGGGACAGACTAAGGAAATAACAGAGCACGTGCTTTTGAACACGGTTCACTACTGTTGTAACAAAAATGCCAACACAGTGTCAGGAAATTGCTATTTTTTCAGTCTGACTTCCAGGAAAGAGCACAGCCTTGTTTAACAAGCAGCTCAGAGTCAGAGCAGAGATGCAGAGCAGGTGAGCAGGGAGCAGAGGGGACCGGGGGGCTGGGGGGCACGAGAGGAGGAGTGTGGGAGACTCCGACTCCAGTTGTTAGTAACAGGCGTGACTTCAGGACGTTTTCACATGAAACACTGGGAGGGAAAGTAGGTCCTGCTCTGCTTATGGTCACTCACCTGCCCTCCGACTCTCCTTGGACTGAACTCCCTGCTCTGGAAGGAGAGCAGCTGTGGTCAGTGAGCAGAAGGTGGGTCCATCCTGGCTGTCAGCCAGCACCGCCTCCAGAGCCCAGAGACAGGGCCTGACCTGACCCTCCATGGTCGTGTGGAAACACGACCCCACGTGTATGCAAACCACACCCAGGGCTCAGGGCCATCACAGCACCTGTGCCACCCAGGGCCGGGGTCTCTCTTCACTGACGTCATCCTCTGAGGGCCAAAGGCTTACCTGACAAGAACATAAACCCCCCTCTCCACCACACACAGTGCCTCCTGGTGGGTCTGGGTCCATCCTCCCCCAGGGAAAGCCCAGCAGAGCCTGGGGTGCTTGGTTCTGGGAGCTGGACAGCATACACCCTGGCTCTCCAAAAATTCCCCCCCATCTCCAGAGACACATTCAAGGCCATGTGTCCCTGCAGCTCAGCTCTGGGGTCCCTGAGGACACAGCCATGTGCTTTTCTCACAGGAAGGAGAGCGAGTGAGGGGACATCAGGGTCACCCAGACACAAAGGTTCCTGCAGGGAGGTCTTAGACCACCAGGGGGCACCCAGGGTCATGAGGACACCACAGGACCCATTTCAAAGCAGGTGCAGAAGCAGCCGTAGACGGGTTTCCTCCCAGAGACGGAGGATTCTCCACTGGTTCACCGTCTCCCCTGGAAGCCCACTCATAATGTTTCCAGGGAAACTTCCTAATCTGAACTTGAGCCTTTTTCATGGAGTCAGGCTTGTCTGTGTTTTATTCCTCATCTAACTTAGGAACAGACTCACAGAAATATTTCTCCATGGGACCTTTCTTTGATATTTATTCGCTAACTACAATTGTAGTTGTCAACTTTACAGAAGCTTAATGACACAAATGATTCTTCTGGGCAACCTTGACTCTGCACTCCACCCTTGATGTATTTCCAGGCATTTCATCCTCAACAGTGTCCCCAGTACTGTTTCCTGCAGTGCCTTTCACAAGCATAGCATGAGGAATGTTGTGTATAAGGACAGTGATGTCCGTGTGACACTGGAGTCATTCTGTCCCCCAGAGGGCACTTGGAAATGTCTGGCGACACTTTGGGCTGTCACATGTGGGGTGGGCTGCAGGTACCCAGTTCCCTAGTGGGCAGAGTCCCTGCATGTGGCCGTGCAGCCCACACTGCACACGGCAGCTCCCACAACAGGAAACTAGCCTCAAAAGGCAATAATAATAAAAATAAACTGTGATAAAAACTCTATATCTGGTCAAATTAATACCACTGATGACATGCAGAAAGTAAATTTCCTACGTTATAATTACTCTCACTAAGTGAAAAAGGCAGACAAACAGACAGCAGACTTGGGCCTTCAGTTCATTCAGAGGCACCATTACAGCCGCTTCACCCCTGTGTGCTCGTTGTGGGCCGGAGGGTCCTGAGCACAGACCTGCAAGTGAAGGGGACAGTGGAGCAGAGAGCCAGCACTGGGGAGGGGCCGTGTCTCTGCTTGACCTGAGTCCCCAGAAGACAAGACAGGGCCAAGGCTAGACCTGGTTGTCATAGTATTCACCAAAACCCTACCTATATTAACTATTTCAGATTTTCACTTTCCATCAATACTTTATCTCAATATTAACTGATACTAACAGTAGAAACACATAACAAATTGTTATTAATTTTATATATAAACTAAATTGAATTCAAAACCTTCAGTTCCTGATAATGTCTCCAAACATGCCATTTGTATCACAGACACATTGTGTCAGAAACAGCCAGGCCTTCACCAGCATCCACACCCCCTCCCCCAGGGGCTCACAGCTAGTCTGCACCTCCCCTCACCTCCTGCAGGCTAGACATGGCCCCCTGCTGTCTCCTACACAGGGCTGCTGCTAGGAATGTCTGTGAACGTAGGACCACATGTGCATCCCAGTGACTAGCTCACAAAATTATCGGAAATAAAAGGTAAATACATTAAATAAAAGTGTCTCAGAAGTAAATGAGGCTCACAGCAAAAGAGAATGTGACAATGAATATATATATATGTTCATGTATAACTGAAAAATTGTGCTCTACACTGAAATTTGACACTACATTGTAAAATGACTATAACTCAATAAAAATAGTATATATATATATATAAAGAAGTAAACGGTTTTCACATACAACAGATTGAAAGTTATTTTAAAGGTAAAAATATGTTTATTTTGTATCACAGAAAATTACGGTTTGGGGTCTGCCATCCTGGTGAGCCACATGCAAGTCGACAGTGAAAACAGAGACATGACTCTTCTACAGAATGGAAGGGGAGGTGAGAGGGCTCCTGTGAACAGGAGTCCATGGGTTTTCATTGGCTGAGTCCTTACCAGAAAAGAAGAGGAGGCCTTGCTTCTCCCTGTTGGGCTCAGACATGAAGTTCCCAAGTTACAAGCTGGAAGCTGCAGTCCTCTTGCCTGAGAGTCACTATGAAAAGGCTGCTTAGAGGGGCTTCTCGTAGGTGATCAGGACTCAGGAGGTGGTCACTGGGTGTGACGCAGTCACGAGGGACTTCATTGCGGACGGAGGGGAGAAGCGTGGATGTGCTGAGGTTGAGACAACATAGCACAGCTCTGTGAGGAGCAGGGAACAAAAGGGCATCTTAGGAGGGGAGGCAGCTGACTGAGACATGTTGACTGTGATGCGTGGACCTGAACAAAGGGTCAGAGGCCATGAGGACCCCAAGGCAGTGGGAGTCTCCCTGTGCCACAGCATCCAGCTCACGGCTGTAAAACCCTAGAGGTCTGTGGAGGCCCCTGTGGTTTTGGTCAACACCCCAGACAGCCCCTTGCTTTTATACAAAAAGAAGAAAGGGGTCTGGTAATCAGGTTGCCCACAGAAGGATGGGATCTTCAAACGCTCCTTTAAGGCCTTGAATCTGTGTCTTCTGGTTCCTTCCTTAAAATGGAGTCGGGATTGCCAGTGTTGAGAAAACTTCATGTAGGTTTTCCTTGAGAGAGAAGTGTGGAATCCATCTCAACAGAAATCAGCTAGCCTTCCAAAATCCCTCATATTTGGCAATTAGTGTTGCATTTAGGAAGCAGAAAAACACCATGGATGTAAGTAGAGGCTTGTTCTGACGTCAGATGCCCTAGACATCAAATATGATGCTGGGAAACTGCACATTTTCTTTAGCCACATTTAGTCCCTTAGAGGCTAAAAGTTTATAAGGAGTAGATGCTGTCTTCCTGCAAGAACGTTTGAGAAGAAGAGCAAAGAAGCAAACTATCCACATATTGCAACCAGGCAGAAATTCTAGTAACTTTGCATCATCCAGACCAGCCTTCTGGTGGCTCCAGAAATAAGAAGGACTCTCAACAAATCCCTGAAGCACTAATGTCCTGGTGAGCTTTTCTCTTCCCACTGAAGGGTAAAACGTAATGGCTACTTCCATCGGCTGGAATAGTAACCAGTGCACAGTGGACACCAGTTATGGTAAAGGCTTCACTGCCAGTGGGAGTGGATGTTAGCACCACTTGAGGGTTAGGGATGACAGGGTGATAAAGGGTAAAATGCAGTTATTATTGTTATTATCTTTACAATTATTTTGCTTTTTATTGACACATGGTTCATTTCCAATGTTAGTTTTTGGTGCATAGCAGACAGATGCAGTTCTGCACACACGTAGGTATATTTTCACTAATTTCATTCCATATGTGTTGTTACAAATCGTAGAACACAGTTCCCTGCACTATACAGTAGCTCTTTGTTTTATATCTGTGTTACGTATGGTAATGTGTATCTGTGAATCTCAAACTCTTAATTTATCCCTCACCTGCCCTATGCACTTTGGTGAACATAGTTTGTTTTCTGGGGCCATGAGTCTACTTTTGTCTTTTAAGTAAGTGTTTTTGCATTTTTTTTAATTCCACATCATGGTATAAGTCTATTGCTATCTGACTTAATTCACTCAATATGATTGTGTTTATATCCATCTGTGTTGCTGCCAATGGCATTATTTTACCCTATTTAAAGTACACGTGGAACACGTACATGATGAAGTATTGCTCAGCCATATTTCAATGCAGTCTGCTGATCTGAGGTCCTGGACACCACTCCCCTCTTGGCATTGGAGTTTTCTCTCCAGGAAAATGAGAGTATCTCAGAAACGCCTACAAGGGCCAATGAAGACTTCAGACTTGGAGTCTGCTCTTCTGGGCTTCATGGCTTGAAGGGCTTCCTTCCTTGCAGGACATTGATTAATCCTGGGAAGGTGTTAAATTCTGTTTGAATCTTGAAGGAGGCTGCACTGTGAGTTTCCCAAAATCATTTGGACATTTTACCCAAAAACAGGTGGTAGCTAACTCAGTAGGAAAAATGGTCGCTGCTTGTACAATTGACTGTAGTATCGTCAGAGACAAAACAAATCAATGATGTCTTAAGGCCACTATATCAATTTCATACATACTCTGATGGCTGCTCTCACATGCCAGAATCATTTCCCCATTTGGGGAGACAGAAACTGTAGCAGGATGCTTCACTGTGAAGTCTCATTCAATAAATGGATAGGGGAGGGGTTACTAAGGAGTAAAAGGTGTGCATCTCTCACAAGGCCTAAATAAAAGTGGGAGGTCCAGAGGCAGAGACCCCTTGAGGCTCATCACAGGTCCCCAGTGTGTGAACTGCTTTAGTTCCCTGAGCGTGGGCTGCCTTCAGTAGCTCAGCTGAGCAGGGAGAGTCTGGCTCCAGTGCCCAGTATGACTGGGGGAGACTCATCCCCAATCTGAGAAATGTGTGTCCACGCCTATTGAGAGAAAGGACTGGGGCGAGCCCAGCTATTCCCTCAGAGCCGGTCACTGGGGATCAGGAGGATGCTGGGAAGGCTGGTTAGAGTGCTGGTGGTGCCTGAAGTGCACACACTTGTAACAATCTCTTTCCCAATGTCCTGTGTCTTGTCAATAATAGCGGAGAGAAGGAGGGTTTTGGTTTTGTTTAGGAGCCCTCAGTTGCTGGACTTCAAGTTTAATAATGTAAGATTCATCCCTTTGGGAGACTCATCTTCAGTGTGAGACTGGTGGTTTGCAAGGGTAAGTAAATCTGGGTCTGGACAGGGTACAGCTTTGCATTCCAGCTTGGAACTCCTCACTACAAAAGAAATGTCCTGCCTCAGCTTATTAATAGACACACATTTAAAAGGTACCTAAGTGGATAAACTTCAGGAGCAGGAACATAACTTTCTTTTAAAAGCATCTGAAGTTGTTTGTGATAAACATGGACATATTCAACCAATTTTTATGGGAAACCTGGATTTTGATTCCAAATAACAGTCTTGAAAATGTCTCAGGAATTGCCCAGTGAATTTGCCTAAATAATACTAGAGCCTTTTTGTATAGTAAGTTACTGGACGCTTCTCCTGGTCACAAATATAAACACCTTTCAGGATTCTCCCAGAAGCAAGTTACCCCAACGCCAGGCCTGACCTGCACAATAACCGCAGGAACGGGATGATGGAAGTCACAGAAGCCGGGCCGATGAGTCTGAGGGACCCCGTTAAACTCCTCAGCGAGGATCTGTGGTCGGTTTGGGGAAATCTTTGAATATGGTTTGCACTTTACTTTCGTCCAAGAAAGAAAGTAATTGTGAGATTACCCTCTGGGTCCTCAGAGGAATTAAATTCAGAGGAACAAGTTCTGACAAGTTGGAGGAAAAGTGCGTGGGGAGAATTTCAGAGGAAGCGGGAAGTTGGCTGAGACACTGACTGTGGAAGACCTGAGGGAACAGCGGAGGTGCAGCAGTAAGAGGCGAGGGAGGAATTGGTGCTGGAGGGAAGCCTGAGACACACAGGCCAGGGAAGGGGAGCCCGAGGCTTCAGAGGCCCAGTTTTCTTCCCTTAGTCCCTGTTTGCTTCAGTTAATCTTGTGATCACGTCTTAGAACAGGCAACTTAAGGTTCCTAAACATGTTTCTAAGGCACAGAATAATGAGGGAAACAGGTGTTCCATTAAATTTTGAAGATGTTTCATAGTTCTCCAGCTTGGTTTCAAGAAAAGTAAGTTTGAGTTTTTCAAAATTCCCCATCATGGCCATTGACATGTGTATTTAATGGAAGCATGAATCGCCTTTCACCAGGTCTGTCCATCTCACTACAAATTTCCACAACGGAGGTCCCTGGGATTAAAACACAAACTTGGCCGTGGTTCCTACTGCAGAAGTGACCTCAAAGCAGTTAAATAACTGGGACCCCATTTCTCAAGGTGATTTCTGGAGAATAAAGGAATAATTTCCAAGCAGCCTAAAGGGTCAAACTGTTCAAATAGCACAAATAGCCAGCAAGCCCAACACCAGTCAGGTCTAAGGGATCAGTCTGGTTCTAAAGGAGCCAGGCTGAAGGATGCTCAGCACAGGCCCAGTAGATCAGCCCCTATTTCCAAGGAGTGGGAGGAAGGCTGGCCACTTCCAGCTGAAACAACCTGCTTTCAAACTCAGACTAAATGCCAAATAAGTAATTGTATAAAATTTAAGACCTTATGTCGGAAGGGTAAACCTTAAGCAGTTCTCAGACAAAGCCTGCACAGACGTGGAAGGTGGGATCCAGGAGAATGATTTAGACTCAATCTCCAGGGTAGGGGAGAATCACAGGTTGCAGCCATTGGCCCAGTGTGGGTCCCCCACCTGTTTGCACAGCAGCCTCACAGTCATACGGGGTCTTGTCTCATTCCATAAGGGCCATGGAAATGTTGACCTGACACAAAGAGATGGCCAGTTATTTCTCCAGCAAAAAGAAATGTTTTCATCTGGAATCAACAGCGATTTACGTTCAGTGCCTGGAATCACAGTGAGCCACCTGCAGGTCCTAGAATACATGGGGATAAGAATTATTTTGCAGATGGGAATGGATGTTGCAGGAGGGGCTGTAGTGAACAAGGCACCCAGGGCTTCTCACTGGCTGAGCTGTGACCACCCCTCACTGCCTGAGTCCTTGCCAGGAGGGAACACGGTGTCTTTCTTCTTCTCTGGTAGGACATGAGAGCCCACCGTGCTGTCACCAAACTCTATTTAACTGAGGCTTCTGTGTATTCAGTATTATTGTTATTTTTCCCACTTTGGGAGATTGGATCAGTTTTGTTGTAGAAGCCAGGATACCCTAGTCAGGCAGTGCTGGGTTTATGAGTTCAACTTCATGGTGAAATAAAAGTGAATCATGTGGATGACAAAAAATGACTTCACTTATTAAAGACACTCATTGGAAGGAAACTCCACACCAGATCTGAATTATGCAGGTTTTTATATTTAAGCCTGGAGATGGAACCGAAAACAGACTGTGGCTTATCTCTGAGTCCAGAGAGCAATTGTGTTGTTCTCAGCATGTTGAGATGTTTTGAACAAGGAGCAACATGCAGGTGAGACTGTGTTATCCAGACCTTTCCTCATGTCTGAAGAATTAGGAATACAAAATGTGATAATTTTCTAATATAAAGAGAATATACGTACAAACCAAAATTCTGCTGATGGGACAAAAATATTGGAGCCCCCTCCGTGGAAAACAGCCACTTTCATACAAGGTTTAGGACCAACTCACCATAAAACAAGCCATTTCAATAGTAGGTGTGTCTCTAGGTGAAATTAAAGCTCACATTCACTGAAAACACTGTATGCATGTGCTCGTGGGGCCTTCACACATGCTGTAAAGTGGAAACAAGGACTAAGCCCAGAGCTCAGTGCAGGGCCATGTGCTGATGGCGTCTGAGGTACAATTAAGTCCAGCATTGCAGCCCTTGTCATGGGATCCAATGAAACAGAGTCGCTCATTCATTACTGGAAAATATGGGTCCTCCATGTTTCCTCAAATGCCAGCAGTTTCCTGTCCCAGGATTATGTCTTATGTGTGTCAGAGACACTATCTTGGATGAAGGAGGACTTGGATGAAGATATGACAGAAAAGTGTGGGTCCCTGCATGTATGTGCATGTGCACTAAGTGTGCATGTGTGTGTGCGTGTCCCTGCACACAGACGGGAGCCCGGGTTACTCATGTGATGAGGGCTTTCTGGACTTCCATCATCCTTCTGAATTGGGACACTATCAGCTAATTTTCTTTCTGAAAATCACCCAATTCTATAAAGAAACGTCTAATAGGATTATTTATTCAGATCAATGTCTTCCCCATCATCAGTGGAATCTATACCCAGGATTCTGACATTAATTTTCTCACAAGCGTGTGAATCTCGGTTCAGCGCAGCCCTTCTGAGGACAGTGCTGCAAAGTCAGGATGAAGCTTTGGATTCCGAACCCACATCCTGAGAGTTCCTGGGCTCCTGACAGAACTTCCCTGCGGCTGAGGGCTCAGTGCCAGGTTCATTACCCACCTTCCCCCTATTCGTGCTTTCCTACTTCTGGCAGATAAGACCCTCACCTGTATGGCTGAGTCTAGATGAGAATCCTTCAGGTGCTGCAGGTCTGTGGTCAGAGGACAGCACAGCTGGGTGGGGAGTGGTTCTGGTGCAAGAAGCAGTTTGAAATGATGAGCCTGAATCGGGGTGGGAATGACCCTCAGTCTTCAACCTGGCAGTTCACACTCTGAAGTTTAACACCTGGGATTTTGCAGTTCATCCAAGAGTTCCAGTTGGATCTTCTCCCAGCTCTCATGCCACTTGGAGACGTCAAACTCAGGTAGGGTGAGGCTTGGTCTCATTTCTCACGTCACATAAACTTTCTATCCCACTATGTGTAGACTTCAATGTGCAACACTGAGGTGAGATTTATAGCATATTGTGTAGTTTGTAACTTGCATAAAAATAAAATTACAAAGTATATAATAAGTATTCATTACAGCCCAATCACAAGTAAAGACATTTTCTTGAATGTTATTATTGATCGAAATGCATTGAAATGCAGAGACGGTTGAAAACAATCCTCATGAACTCTGCTTACAGATTACTGGTCAACACACTAACTGTCAGTCATCATGATCTCACCACTGAAGGGGGTCTTGTCAAAAAGTTTCTTGATGTTGATTCTGGATCAGTTATGACCAAGAGGAGGAACACAGGTGAAAATGCTGGACAAACCCTCTCCTAACATGTGTCCCTGCACAGACCACAAATGCGCTACCCGTCTGGGGGCTGCGTACATCACCAACGTGGGAGGAACTCTAGCAGCGACAACATACAATCCGTGTGCACACGTAAAATATACAGGTTCTATGTGTTTACCCTGAAAATTCACACAATAAACATGATATTTTGAAATCCTACCAACACCAGCAAACCACAGACACTCACAGCTACAAAGGGGCCTGGCCCTCTCTGAGGCCAGCAATGCCCTGACTTTCTATATAGTGAGATGACATGCAAATAGGGCCTCCCTCTGAGGATAAAGCCACCCGGCCCTGGCCCTGCAGCTCTGGGAGAGGAGCCCCAGCCCCGGGATTCCCAGCTGCTCCCATTCTCTGAGCAGGACTGAGCACAGACGACTCACCATGGAGTTGGGGCTGAGCTGGGTGGTCCTGGCTGCTCTTCTAGAAGGTAATTCATGGAGAACAAGAGCTACTGAGGATGTGGGTGGTCGTGAGTGAGGGAATCAGAGGACGTGTGACAGTCTCCTGACCAGGATGTCTTTGTGTTTGCAGGTGTCCAGGCTGAGGTGCAGCTGGTGGAGTCTGGGGGAGGCTTGGTGCAGCCTGGGGGGTCTCTGAGACTCTCCTGTGCAGCCTCTGGATTCACCTTCAGTAGCTACGGCATGAGCTGGGTCCGCCAGGCTCCTGGGAAGGGGCTGGAGTGGGTGTCCGGTATTTATAGTGATGGTAGTAACACATACTATGCAGACTCCGTGAAGGGCCGATTCACCATCTCCAGAGACAACGCCAAGAACACGCTGTATCTGCAAATGAACAGCCTGAAATCTGAGGACACGGCCCTGTATTACTGTGCCACAGACACAGTGAGGGGAAGTCATTGTGAGCCCAGACACAAACCTCCCTGCAGGGTCACAGGGGACACTTAGGACCCCCGGGGGCACTCAGGACTCCCCAGTTGTGCCGTTCAGCCCCAGGGGCAGGTGCAGGAAGTGCTGGTTTCATGGTTTCCTGTCAGGCTCTGGGGTTTCCTCTCCACAGAGCAGGAACCCCTCTGGATCCAGGAATCTGTGCTTGCACATTTAGTGTCTAAATTAGAAAGGTTTTCTAAAAGGAAAAACAACAGTTAAACAAATATTCTCTCCTGCACAAAAGGCGGAGAGTCTCCTGCTTTAAATACTCTTGTTGGCCCCTGTCCCTTTATGGTCAATGTGCAGCAGTTTCAAAACCATTTAGTGGATTTACTGACAGTTAAACACACTCTACCCTCCTCCCCTGTGAACTCTCAGCCCCACCCTACTGATGGGGACACTTGTCCCTGCCAGGTGGGGGCTCCTGGCTGACATCCTGCATGAGAAGCCCGGTGAGCCTGGCAGCCCCCCAGGACCACAAGCGGGTCACAGGGAAGGACGCCAGTGAGAGGGGACGGGTGGGGCCGTGGCCATGTGTGCTCCTCCTCCAGGTCCAGAGAATCCCTGCAGAATAGAGGCACCTGCTCCCTGTTCCCTGTGCAGGTTACGTTGGGTCACGTGCTCTCTGATCAATTATCACCGATAAACACACAAATAATTGGGAGGGACCTGTTACAGACAGGTGGGCACTGACGTGTGAAATTTCAGAAACTACTGCAGACCGACTGCAGGACGCTTTCTTCACCGTGCAGTCTCAGGTGAGCACCAGAAGCAGGAAAGCCACCCGCGCTCTCACTCCAGGAAGAGGGCTCTGCATCCTCACCAGGCACGCCCGGCTTGTCCAGGATCCCCTTCGGGGCGGTCAGGTCCCGTGCTTACAAGCCCAGGTCTGGCCGGGAGGGCTCTGGCCCCCTGCTGTGTGCTCTCCCGCACCCCGCACGCACGCGAGGCTGCACAGTGCAGCTCACACCTGGAAAAGCAGGTACAGCTGGTACCTGCATCACACGCCGGGTGTGCAGAGGTAAACACAAACGCTCCAGCACACACCAAGTGCGGGGTCCAGGGCGTTCCACCCAGAATGTGCCCCAGTGCCATGCCGATTACTGTGACTTACAGTGGCTTAAGGAGCAGCCACCACAAGAGGGACACTCGGACCTTCCCCTCTGTCTCCCAGCGCGAGACTTACGCCTCTCCTGTGAAAGGCACGCTCCCTGCGTCTGGAGGTGGAAGGACACCCGTCACCCCACGTGGGGACCCAGCCTGGCGGCTCCTGGCGGCAGACTCTGCTCCTTCCCTGATGCGCTAACCCCCACACAAGCTCTTCTCAGGTTCTTCACTAATTGAGCCCCAAACCACAGATTTCTTCACCCTGTCAGTTCCTCATGATACTGTGTAGCTTTGTCCAAAATGATGCGAGCTGCCTGCTTTGGTCTCGCCTCATCCATTTCTATGTCACGTCCAAGAGCGTAACCAACATTTACTTCTTTTCTCCCGTGAATGTAATCATAGAACAGCCTGTGAGTAAACGACCCCTGTGCCCTTCGGGACTAAGAGGAGACTACGGTGAAGAGTTTCAGACACGACCTTGTCACCAGTGCCCCAGAATATCCTGTTGCAATTAATAAACCAGCCTCAGTACTACCCCTCTGTCTGCAATCACAACCGCAAGGCCTGAGCCAGAGGGAGCCACCCCAGGCCTGGCTGGAGTCCCCTTTTGAGGTCCCCATTTGTTCCACTTATTCTGCCACTGGCTGGCCGTTCCAGCCTCAAATTTTGTCAATTCAGGCTATGAAAAGGCTACGCAGGGACGCCTAGAGCTTGTCCAGGCCCAGGGGAGCTTCAGGGACAGCTGCCTAGCTTGAAACCCTAACTCATTGGCAGGACTTGCAGCCAAACAGATAAATATCAGGCCCAGTGAGGCAGTGGGCTTTTTGAGAACTTCACTGTTTTTGAGGAGTTAAAAAAAAAGAAAAACAAAAAAAAAAACTGGTCCTGGGGTCACAGTCTGCAGCGCCAGAAGCAGACCCATCCTACAGGCCATAAAACCTGTCAGCCAACAATGGGAGCCTCAGAATCCAAGCCGACAGTTCTGGGCTGCGTGATTCAGAATTTCAAAAAGGGTTCCTCAGGAGACCATGGGATTAAATTGTCCCCAGAAAAGTTGCACACGTTGTGCAAGTTAGAATGACCCACCTTCAGAGTGGGATGGCCCTCAGAAGTCACACTTGACCTGCCAACTACCCGGGCCATGTACAGAGTAATTGCCAGGACCCCAGGGCACCCCAACCAATTCCCATATATTGACCCCTGGCTAACAATCGCCCAAAGCTTGCCCCCATGGGTCTGGTTCTGCACAAATGGTCAGGGACAGTGTAGGATCCCTCGTGGCCCAGACAGTAAAAACAAAAAAGGAAGGTGCAACGAAGCCAGCTCTTGAGGGGGACCCTGAAGAAGAACCAGCGATGCCCCCGCCATGTATCCTTCCTTCTGCGGCTCCACCACAGCCGCCTCCACCTGATAGCCCACCTCCATCTGTGTCCCCGCCGGCACAACCCCAGGCTCCAAGCCAGGAACCCTTAGGGAGGAGACTGTTCAGCCCAACTAGCCAGCCAGCCAGCGAACCGCCCTCCAGATGCCTCTCCCGGAGGCCCAAGGGCCCCAGTACGTTAACGATGATGGCTCCGTACAGCCCAGACACTCCATCCTGTACCACCAGCCTTTCAGTACAACAGACCTCCTGAACTGGCGACACCACACTCCTCCGTATTCAGAAAAACCCCAGGCCATGATTGCCCTCCTAGAGTCCATCTTCCGGACCCACCGGCCAGCTTGGGATGACATCCATCAGCTGCTCCTGACGCTTCAATGCTGAAGAAAGAAAGCGGGTCCTGACAGAAACTAAAAGCTGGCTACAAGAGCAGGCCCCAGAGGGAACCATGGACGCAGAAGGGTCAGCCCTAAATGCAGCCCCAGAAAGAAGGCCAAACTGGGACTTTAACACCCAAGATGGACGAGAGGCTCTGCAGACGTATCAGAGAGCCCTCCTGAAGGGCTGCGAGCTGGGGCAAAGAAACCAACCAACATAACTTAGACCACCACAGTGATCCAAAAGCTGGACGGGTCCCCATGGACTCCTATGAGAGGCTATGCGAAGCTTCGGATCTACACCCCATTTGACCCCGAAGCCCCCGAAAACCAGCAGATGGTCAATGCTGCTTTTGTGGCCCAATCCTACACCGACATCCGCCAAAAACTTCAAAAACTGGAAGGTTTTGCTGGAATGAATTCCACTCAACTGCTGGAGGTGGCCAAAAAAGTCTTCATAAATCAAGGCCGCGAAGCCCGACAAGAAGCAGGCAGACGAACAGAACAGAAAGCATGCCTGCTGGCAGCAGCACTAGGGCACTCCTACCCAAACCAGCATCCCGCCCCATCGCGAAAAGGGGGGACCCGTGCGGGGCCCCCCAGAGGCAAGACCAATGTGCATACTGTAAGAAGGTTGGTCACTGAGAAAATGAGTGTCCTTATCGCGGAGAAGCAAAAAACCTACCAAAGAGAAAACCTCCAGCCAGCGAAGGAAAGTACCGGCCCAAGTCTCCTCCGAGGAACCTAGTCGGGTTGGCCGGGCTGGACTCAGCCTAGGGGAGACTGCGTCCCTGCTCCAGGCCCCCGGGAGCCCGCAGTCAAGATGTTGGTGGGGGGCCAACCGATGACATTTACAGCGGACACGGCAGTAATCAAAGCTGTGGCCCCCTTGACTGAGAAAACGGCAATTATCACAGGAGCCCCCGGGGACCTGTCCCTCTCGCCTGTTTGCCATCCACGATCATGCCAGCTCGGGGGACATTTAGTCACTCATGAGTTTCTCTACCTACCAGAATGCCCCATCCCCCTTTTGGGAAGAGACTTACTTTGTAAACTGGGGGCCCGGATAACACTCTCTCCTGGAAAGCAAACACATCTAACTCTGAGGGGGAAGGAAGCCTTGCTCATGATGGCGACCGTGCCCCAAGAAGAAGAATGGTGCCTATACCAAACAGAAAGTGCCCAGACAAACCCTGACTCTCTGTGAGGAGAGTTCCCCTCCATCTGGGCAGAAGGAGGACCCCCCAGACTGGCCTGATTGGTAATAGACCTGCGACCGGGTGCAACCCCATCCAGGCTGCGAGAGTACCCCATACCCAGAGAAGCCCGCCTGGGAATTCAGAAGCACATCCAGCGTTTGCGTGATGAGGTAATTCTCAAAGAGGGCCAGCCTCCATGGAACATGCCCCTCCTGCCCGTCAGAAAGGTGGAAGTAATAGACTGAAGGCCAGTGCAGGGTCTGCGAGTAGTTAACAATGCCGTGACCACAATACACCCAGTGGTCCCGAATCCACACGCTCTTCTCAGCCTCCTACCGGCCCAAGACAAATGGTTCACCTGCCTAGACCTCAAAGATGCTTCCTTCTGCCTCAGGCTGGCACCAGTCAGTCAACCGATATTTGCCTTCGAATGGGAGGACCCCCACACGGGCAGGAAAACTCAGTTAACCTGGCCTCGCTTACCGCAGGGTTTTAAAAACTCACCCACCCTGTTTGGAGAAGCACTGGCCACGGACTTGACTGCCTTCCTGGGAGAAGCTCTAAACTGCGCCTGCTGCCGTGCGCAGACGGCCTGCTATCAGGCAGCCCCAGTCAAGAGGACTGTTGGGGGGGGACCCAGGCCCTGTTAGCCCTGCTGTCGGATGCTGGCTATAAGGTCTCCTGGAAAAAGGCACAAATTTATAAAAAGACAGTTAAGTATCTCAGGTTCATTGTCTCAGAAGGACACCGAGCTTTGGGCCCAGAGTGAAAACAAGCCATTTGTGCGATACCACAGCCAGGCACCAAGAGAGAGATCCGAGAATTCCTGGGGGCAGCAGGGTTCTGCCGAATCTGGATCCCTGGTTTCTCAGACATAGACAAGTCCCTATATGAAGCCACCGCTGGATCTGGGGAAGAACCCTCGGACTGGGGACCCAAGCAGGAAGAAGCATTTAATGAGATCAAGAGACTGCTAACCAGGGCCCCAGCCCTGGGACTACCAGACGTGACAAGAGAATTCAACTTGTTCGTCCATGAGAAGAATCATGCAGCCCTAGGGGTTCTCACCCAAGCAGTGGGGGCCTGGCAGTGGCCCGTGGCCTATTTGTCAAAGAATCTGGACCCAGTAGCTTCAGGGTGGCCACCATGCTTACGAGCACCGGCTGCTACAGTAACCCTGGTCAAGGAAGCAGACAAGCTCACCCTTGGAGAGACTGCCAGCATGAAGGTTCCACACGCAGTCCCCACCCTGATGAACAGCCAGGGGCGCCGATGGCTGACCAACACTAGAATGACACGTTGCCCAGGGCTCCTCTGTGAAAACCCCAGGATCTGCCTGGAGACGGTGTGGACCTTGAACCCAGCCACCTTCCTGCCCGAGGGAGAGGGCCCAGCCGACCACGACTGTGAGGACGTAGTAGAAGAAGTCTCAAGCAGGCGTGAGCTGTCTGATGTTCCGCTCCAGAACCCTGAACTTGAACTTTTACAGACGGGAGCAGCTCCATGCAGGATGGACAACATATGGCAGGATACGCGGTGACCGCAGCACACAAGGTAATAAAAGCCGAATCTCTACCACTGGGATGGTCGGCACAGAGGGCAGAAACATGGGCGCTCATCCAGGCATCACGAGAGGGAAGAGGAAAGCAGGTCAACGTTCACACGGACTCTAAGTACGCCTTTGCTACCCTGCACACACATGGCGCCGTACATAAAGAAGGGGGTCTGTTAACAGCTGGAGCAAAGGAGATCAAGAATAAAGGCGAGATACTGCAACTGTTAGAGGCAGTCTGGGAGCCTGCGGGGGGGTCAGTCATCCACTGCGAGGGGCCCCAGAAGGGAGACGACCCTGTAAGCAGAGGAAGCCGACTGGCAGACCAGGCTGCGTGAGAAGCAGCAAGTCAGTCTGGCCACGCCAGAGATCCTGGGACCGTGGCGAAGGTTCTGCCAGCACCCAAACTGCCAAAGCCTCTGGAACACAGCCGAGAGGAAATCTTCCAGGCCAGGACTGAAGGAGGGATGGTGGGCGATGCCTGACAAATGGACACACGTACCTGAACACTTAGCCCGTCACGTGGTCCTCCAGCAGCACAAGCTCACCCACATGCACAGATGGCCTCGGAGGCCCTGCTGGATCGATACTATCTGATCGCCCGACTTCCATCCCTCTGTGCCTCAGTCTCTCAGCGCTGCCTTGTGCGTGCCCAGAACAATGCAGAACGGGGGCCAACTGGACCAAAAGGAATCCAGCGCTGCGGCCAGGCTCCTTCTGAAGATATGGAAGTGGATTTCACAGAAATAGGGCCTAGCAGAGGATACAAGGACTCACTGGTTTTTGTCTGCACCTTTTCAGGGTAGGTGGACGCACACCCAGCACGGGCTGAGAAGGCAAGGGAAGTAACAAAGGCCTTACTCAGAGACACTGTTCCCGGATTCGGGATGCCACTGACCACAGGGGCAGACAACGGACCTGCATTTGTGGCAGAAGCGCTACACAGCCACTGGAGTCTACGTGCAGCCGACGGGCCCCCGAGCTCAGGGAGAGCAGAGCGCGGGACCCGGGCCCTGAAGCAAGTTATGGCGAAACGCAGTCAGGAAACTCAGCTGCCTTGGACTGACACTCTGCCCCCGGCTCTTCTGCGGGTACACTGTGCCGCTCGGTCCAAGACGGGGCTCTCCCTTCTGAGATCCTGTACGGGAGGCCCCCTCCTTTAATTAGACTAGGGGAAAGTATTAAGGAAGTGGGGAGCATAGAACTTCATAAGCAAATACAGGGCCTCAGAAAGGCTATGCGAGAAATCCATAGGTGGGGAACTGACAGGATCCCAGTGTCACTGGGAACAATGTGACACCCATATGAACCTGGGGACCAAGTCTGGGCAAAAGACTGGCAAAGGGAGCTGCTCAGACCCACCTGGAAGGGCCCCTACCCAGTTATGTTAGCCACCCCAACAGCTCTAAAGTTGCAGGTATCGCCCCCCGGATTCATCACGCAGAGTAAAGAGAGCAGCGCCACCGCGAGACGAGGACGTCTGGAGAGTCGCCCAGGTCCCCAGAGAGCCTCTTAAATCAGGCTCCAGAGACGCCCGCCTCGCCTGCCAGAGAGCACCGAGCCCTGCTCTAGCCACACCCGGAAGCCTTCCGCGGCGGAAGCCTGAGGAGCCACCGATCAAGACAGAAAATGAACTGCTGTCCCGCTTTATTTTAGTACTGAGTACTGTCGCTGTATTGCGAGCTGTAGGACTGACGGCCACTGCACCCCAGGATTGGAACATGGGCCAGAGACTAACACCAGCTGCGCTCCGTCCCTCCACAGTAGGAAGCCTAGTGGTCGGTCAGTGTCTGCTGGAGGAACCATACCTCCCTGTGAGAAATGATGAGACCCCAAGCCCTTCTTCCGCTTGTGAAAGTCGTTGCTGACTTATCTCTTTCCATGACAGGGGTTCCAATGGGACCCATTCGCCAAACTGCAGAAGAAATCCCCGGCCCACACACTCAGGGCCCTTCTACAGACCTAGCAAGGGTTAGGGAAAAGAAAAGAAGACCTAGGTCCATGCTCTATAACCAGGACCCCCAATTAAGTCCCTTATTAAGCAAGTCCATCACCTTCTTCATGCTACCAACCCACAACTAGCAAGTGCTTGCTGGCTCCTGCCTGCGTCCCAGGCCCCTGCAGCATGCAGCCAGCCCGATAGGTCTCTCAGCTCTAACCAAGTTCAATGGCCACCCTGGGTGGTCCCCAGACTCTGTGGGAAATCTGGCCACTGCCCAGTGTGCCCAAACCCATAACTGCACAACTGTTTCTGGTTGGATGCCTGCCAAACCCTGGTGCACACCGAGCCCAGGAACCTTTTTTGTATGCGGGGCACATGCCTGCCAGTTCCTGCCAGCCAGTTGGACAGGTACTTGCGCATTGGCCTCCTTATCCCTCAGATGGACAAAATGCCTAATAACCAGAGCCTTCCCGTACCCCTGATGGACCATACTCGATCAAAAAGGGCCATCCAGTTAATACCACTACTCGTTGGCCTGGAATAGCGACTGGAGTGGGCACAGGAATAGGAGGAACAGCCTCATCTTCCCACTGTTACCAGCAGTTATCTGCTGAGGTCACTGAAGGTTTAAAACAGGTGGCTGAGTCCTGAATGACTCTACAAAACCAGCTGGACTCCCTAGTGGCATTTGTCCTACAGAACAGGAGGGGTTTAGAACTGCTCACCGCCAAAAAGGGGGGACTCTCTCTTCCTAAATGAGGAATGCTGTTTCTACGTAAATCAATCAGCAATTGTCAGAAATACGGTCCAACAACTACGAGATCGAGCTGAACGCAGAAACCAGCAAACTCCTGGGCACAGTGGAATAACCTCTGGAGTTGGGCCTCCTGGCTCCTCCCCCAGCAGGCCCCCTCCTTATGATCCTTGCAGCACCGCTGTTTGGTCCCTGCATCCTTAATCTCATTACCCGTTTCATTAGCTCACGGGTAGAGTCACTGAGACGACAGCTACTAGTCACTCAGTACAGGCCCCTGGACCAGAAGAACCCAATGGTGAATAAGGGGCACCACTGTAAGGCTGATGCTCGCTGCAGGTGTTAAAGAGAGCATCAAAGTGGGGAAGGAGGCGGGAAGCCCCACAGAAAGACCGGCAGGACCCCCAAGCAGGGCCACTACTCTCCTGCCGGCGCCATCCAGTTCCCTGCCAGAAACGGCTTACTTATCCCTAAAACTCTACTGGTTCCCTGAGCTCACTCCTGATTGGTTATTTCCTTCACTCCTGATTGGTCCATTTCCCTAACTTCTGATTGGTCCATTTGTAGTGCTTCGTTTGCATGGAGCGCACTCCTGATTGGTTATCTCTCCCTCCTGATTTGTCCATTTCTGCAAAGCTTGTTCCTAATTAGCCAACTTTCGTTATACCTCATTTGCATGTGATGTTGCAAAGTGTACACTGGCAGCCTATGAAAGCCTGTGTAAACCTACAGACGGGGTCCAGAGCTTGGAGTGCTAACTCCTCTGGGCCCGCTGGCATAATAAACCTGAGTTCTCCAACTCTCCAAGTGCTGCTTGGTCTCCTGCCTGGACCCAGGTTGCTGACACAACAGCTGTAACACTGAACTGTAGCACATTTTTCCACAACAATGTAAGAGTTCTCATCTGAGTATTTTGAGAAATCCCCATACTGTTTTCCACAGTGGCTGCTCCGATTTACATCCCCAACAACAGTGTGCAGGGGTTGCCTTTTCTCCACATCCTCAACAACATTTGTCATTTGTGTTCTTTTTGATAACAGCCATTCTGATATTTTATTGTTAGTGGAAAGAAATGCAGCCGGTTTCTCTATGCTCATCCTGTGTTCTGCTGCCTTGCCGAATTCCTTCATCAGCTCCAGTTGTTCTGCGTGGAGCCTTGGGGCTTCTATGTAAAGTACCAGGCCATCTGCATGTGGTGACCACTTTCCTGCAAAGCTCCCCAGTGACGTTCGTTTGCAGGGAGGTTTTTGCTGATTCTGGTCACTTCTAGCGGTCATTCTGTTCAAAGGATCTATTTTTTCTTGATTCAGTTTGGTGGACTTTATGTTTCCAGAACCTTGTCCGTTTCCTTTAGGGTGTCCAATCTGTTGCCATGAGGTTGTTCATAGTGTTCTCTAGTGGTCTTTTGAATGTCTGTGGTATTGGCTGTAATTTCTCCATTTCCTTTCTTATTTTGTTCACTTGTATCCTCTCTTTCCTTCTTGGTGAGGCTGGCCAGAGGTTTGTCGATTTTTTTTTTCACTCTTCAAAAAAAAACAGCTCTTGGTATGATTGATTTTTTCTATTGTTTTTTTTTTTTTTTTTCTGGTCTCTATTTTATTCAGTTCCTCCCTAATTTTTATTATTTCTTTCCTGACACCGACTTCAGGTTTTGCTCGCTCTTCTTTCTCTAATTCTTTCAGGTGGCGGGTTAGGTGGTTTATTTGAGGTCGTTCTTTTTGAGGAAGGTCTGTACCGCTGTGCTCTTCCCTCTTAGGACGGCTTTGGCTGCGTCCCGTAGATTTTGTGTGGTTGTGTTTCCATTGTCATTTGTCTCAGGGTATTTTTTAATTTTTCCTTTGATGTTTTTGTCGACACATTGGTTTTTAGCAGCATGTTGTTTAGTCTCCGTGCAGTTTTTTTTCTTGTTTTTCTTTCTGGGATTGATTTCTAGTTTCATGCCATTGTGGTCAAAACTGATGCTCGAAATAAATTCTATCCTCTTAAATTTGTTGAGGCTTCTTTCGTGCCGAGTATGTGGTCTATCCTTGAGAAGTTTCCATGCGCACTTGAAAAGGAAGTATTTACTATTGGGGGGTAATGTAACATCTTAAAATATCAGCTGAGCCCAGCTGTTCCTTTGTGCCGTTTGGTATCTCGGTTGCCTCGTTAGTTTTCTGCCTGGGAGTTCTGTCCGGGGCGTTAGTGGGTGTTGCAGTCCCTGCTGTCACTGTGCTCCCATCAGCTTTCCCCTTTTTGTCTGTTTGTATTAGTTTCATATATTCAGAGGCTCCTACACTGGGTGCATGTATGTTAACAAATGCAATATCCTCTTCTTGTATTTCTACTTTTATTATTACATAATGTCATTTTTTCCTATTTATGGCCTTTGTTCTAAAGCCTCTTTTGTCTGATAGGAGTATTGCTACTCCTGCTTTCTTGCCATTTCTGTTTGCATGGAATATCTTTTTCCACCCTCTCACTTTCAAACTATGTGTGTCCTTCACCCTCAAGTGGGTCTCTTGCAGGCAGCATATTGTAGGCTTTTGTTTTATTATCTGGTTTGCCGCTCTGTATCCATGATAATTATTGATAGACGTGTGTTTATTGGCATTTTAAACTATGTTTTCTGGTTAATTTGGTATTTCTTCTTTGTTCTTTTCTTTTTGTTTTTGTTTCCTTTTCTGGTTTGACAACTTTCTTTTGTGTCAGCTTGGTTTCTTTTTGATGTCTGTGACTCTACTGTATGCTTTTGATTTGTGGTTACCCTGTTTTTCAAGTATGTTAACCCATTACTGTATCTGTTTGCTTTAGACTGGTGGTCATGCAGGCTCAAACACATCCTAAGAAGAATGAAAAGAAAATTGTTTTCTTGTTCCCCTCTTCCACAACTTATGATTTTTATGTCCTCTTTCACATTTTCATGTTTATTCTCTTAGTTCTCTGTTATTTTCACACTTCAATTATGGCTTTCCATAATTGAAGAAAGTAGCTTCCTGCTTCTCCTCTATTTACAGCAGACCTTCCACCATTTCCTTTAGCGTGGGTTTAGTGTTGCTGAACTCTTCTAGTTTGTGCTTGCCTGTGAAGTTCTTTATCTCTCCTCCTACCCTAAAGGGTAGCCTTGCTGGGTAGAGTATCTAGGCTGCAGTTTCTTCTCACTCAGGACTGTGCACGTATGCTGCCCCTCCCTTCTGGCCTGCGGTGTTTGTGCAGAGGAGTCAGCTGAGAGCCTTAAGGGGGGTCCCCGGTAACTCACCCTTTGCTTTTCTCTTGCTGCCTTTAGAATCTTTTCTTCATCTTTAACTTTGGCCATTTAACGATCATACGTCTTGGTGTAGACCTGTTTGGGTTCATCTTGTTTGGGGCCCTCTCTGCTTCCTGTACCTGGATATCTGTTTCCTTCTTGAAGTTCGGGAAGTTTTCAGTCATGACTTCTTCAAGTACCTGTTTGATCCCTTTCCCCTTTCTTCTCCTTCCGGGACCCCTGTTATGCGGAGGTTGGCCTGCTTTACGTTACCCCATAGGTCCCTCATGTTGCTTTCGTTGGTCTCCGTTTGCTCTTCTGCCTGCTGCTTTGATCTGATCGGGTGGTTTCCATTGTCCCGTCATCTAAGTCACTTATTCGTTCTTCCGTATTATTTAGTCTGCTTTTGACTGCGTTTGGCTCAGCTTTATCTCAGCAACTGAGTTTTCTGATTTTAGTTGGCTCCTCTTTACAGTTTCTATTTCCGTTTTAGAAAACCCTGTATTCTACATTTCTGTTGATAGTCTTTCTTATTTCCTTAGTGCTTTTTGTCATCTCCTTTTCGAAAAGTAGGCTCTAGCAGGCTGTCGGGTCTGTTTTATTGCTTGTTCTTTCAGGGACCTTCTCTGGTGCCTTTACTCGGGAGCGGCTCCCCCTCACGTTGCTTGCACCTCTCTGGCTGTGGGTGTAGACGTGTCAGTTACCTGCTGTGTCTGAAGGGCTGTTTTTTTCAAATGTGGGAGTGTCCTGGGTAGACTGTGCAAATCTAACAATTTTGTCACAAGGACGGTTTTTAGTGTCTTTCCTACGTGTGTGCTGGTTTTTGTCCCCTTGATCGGGGGTGTGGCTGGTGTGACCAGAGCCTGCCCTGGCTGTTGAACTGGGCCTCCTCTTTGCTCTGTGGTTGTCAGAGCCGGGCCTGCGCCCCTACTGTAGGAATCAAAGAGTCCAGACCCATTTCTGAGCTGCAGTGTGTGGCAGGTGGGGTTGGAGCACTTCTGCTGGAAGACGAGCCCCAGAATATTCCTCCTCAGGAGACGACCACTGGAAAGTGCCCTCTGTGCTGTCACCCACCACTAGTTACTTGGGCTTCCAAAGTGCACTCTGCGGTTGCTGCCCTTGTCCCCCTCCCCCCCAGCCATGGGGATATCAGCAACCCACGCTGGTGTCCCCAGGTTCTGCCCTGCAGAGCCACCAGTGCAGATCCACTGACATCAGGCACTGGGACCTGGATCCCCCATGAGCCACGGGTCAGCCCCGCCCTCAGCCCCATGTCCACATCGGCTACGCGGGGCCACTGTCAACACCAGGCTTGCCCCACGTCAAGCACCAGAACCCCACTAGGTTGTCTCAGAGGTGTGGGTCCACAAAGGCACCAGCTATGCAAATCTGCCACCACAGCCTGGGGCTTGAAACAAGTCTCAGTCCCACCTGCAAAGTCACAGGACCGGACATGGATTCAGGTGTCAGCCCCACCTCTGCCCGGGAGCCTCGCTGCAAGGACTGTGCCCCCCAGAGAATGCTGAGAGGCCTGCGGTTTCTGAGCCCCACCCCTCTTCTAGGGCAATGTGTGCCACAACGGTGCTGAGCAGTGCCCTCTGGGCTCATGACGACGACTGCTGGGGCTGGGCTGCTTTGCACCCCTCCCCACGCGCCCCAGCAGTGGTGCTGTCGTGGGGGTGGACCCAGCCTGTTTTGCACACTCTTCTACCCTCAGCCTGCACCGCACTCTGCCTACTGTGGCTGCCTCTGCACACTCAGCACCAGCCCTCTGCCCGGGATCGTCCATGGGAGCCTGGGCTCCAGCAGCCCCACCCAGCCCACCCCCACTGGCTCACACCTAGAGCTAGGGATGGCAGAGACCCTCTGTGCCGGTTTGTCCCAGTTCTGTCTGCCAGGTCGCTACAAGTTTTCCCTCCAAGCTTCTGAAGCTCCTTTTCTATCCCTGCTGACCTTCCTGCTGGAGAGGGGGCCTCCTGGAGTGAGCGCACTTTTCCTCCGTCTCCACTCCCTCCCCAGGGGGCAGCTCCTGCACTGATTTTTTTTTTCCCATCCAGTTTTGTGAGTATTTCCTTGTGTTTCCAATTGTAAGAGATATTCTGCCAAAGTTCAGTAGGCAGTCTGTGAGATTTGTTCCATTTGCAGATGCGGTTTTTGTGGTATTCGGGGGAGAAGGTGAGCACGGCCTCCTTCTACACCTCCATCTTGACTGTCTCCCAATTTTGCTGTTTTTGGTATGTCATTTTTCTTCTAAAACCTGTTTTAAGCAGTGCACGCCCCTTTCAACACCGTGTAGCTCTCTGTCCTCACCACTGAGGTTCGTTACGGAACCTCACTGTGTCTGGTGCCTGGTGGAGGTTCTGGGAATAGTGAGAAGGACTCCAGCCCCGGAAAGCCCACTGTCTAGGAGAGACTTAGTGAGAATTTGGGCAGAGGGAGCCAGCAGGCAGTGTTGAGGTGGGCTTTGTGAGACAATCAACAGACAGCAGAGGGCAGGGAGGGAGTAGGTCTCTGTCCGTCTGGTTCTCGATATCTGTGCACATTGTCTATGTGGAAACTGAGATGCTTCATAGAACATGGCCCCATGAACTGCTTTCAGAGACCTGCCCAGAACATGGCCCAGCGATGCTGTAAAGGGAACACGTCCCTTCTCTTGTTGTTCTGCAGTATTCACTTGGAAACCTGAGAGCTGCACCTTGTAGATGGGCTGTGGCTACACCCCGGAGACTCAGGGACAGGCACAGAAGGAGGGCAATCTTTGATCATCAGTGCCCACCACAGTGACAACATGTGAGGGGGGAACGCGTGGCAGGAGGACGAGCCGCCTGGGGCAAGTGTCCCGGCGGGATTCTCACAGGCATGGAGTCAGTGTGCGCCTGGAACATGAGAGCAGCTCACAGGGTGACTGGGCTCCACTGGTGTTTCTCACAGATGAAGAAATCCCTCAGGAAGCCCTCTTGTCAGGATAGAAGGGGAGGGACAGGAGCCTGGAGAGGGGACAGCCCTCCTCACTGGTGGTGGCTCATCTCTGAACAGATAGTGTCACTTGCTTCTCTGTCGGCTGCGCCGAGAAGATGAGAAATTAGGGCTACGTGGAGCACAACACAAAATGTCCTGGGGGGGTTTGTAGAGGAAATCCCTGCCAGGAACAGGAAGCCCCTTTCCACCCGCCTCTGCACTTGCTCCTGGGGCTGGTCTTTCCGTTCTGTGAGTCTTGCACACCCCCTGGTGGACCCACACGCTTCTCAGGAGGGAAGGTTTGCGTCTGGGCTCACACCGACTTCCCCTCACTGTGTCTCTTGCACAGTAATACACGGCCGTGTCCTCAGGTTTCAGGCTGTTCATTTGCAGATACAGCGTGTTCTTGGCATTGTCTCTGGAGATGGTGAATCGGCCCTTCATGGAGTCTGCATAGTGTGTGCTACCACGACTATTAATAGCTGAGACCCACTCGAGCCCCTTCCCTGGAGCCTGGCGGACCCAGCTCATGGCATAGCTACTGAAGGTGAATCCAGAGGCTGCACAGGAGAGTCTCGGAGACCCCCCAGGCTGCACCAAGCCTCCCCCAGACTCCACCAGCTGCACCTCAGCCTGGACACCTGCAAACACAAAGACATCCTGGTCAGGAGACTGTCACACGTGCTCTGATTCCCTCACTCATGACCACCCACATCCTCAGTAGCTCTTGTTCTCCATGAATTACCTTGTAGAAGAGCAGCCAGGACCACCCAGCTCAGCCCCAGCTCCATGGTGAGTCGTCTGTGCTCAGTCCTGCTCAGAGAACGGGAGCAGCTGGGAATCCCAGGCTGGGGCTCCTCTCCCAGAGCTGCAGGGCCAGGGCCGGGTGGCTTTATCCTCAGAGGGAGGCCCTATTTGCATGTCATCTCACCATACAGCAAGCCTGGGGTTTGAGCAAGGGCAGTACCCCAGAGCAGGAGTGAGTGTATTGGATTTGGTGGTTTTGATAGAATTTTGGAAAATACGATTTTCCACTATGTGGGTTTTCCAGAGTAAACACTTGTCACCCATGTGTATTTTGTTTTCACATATGGACACAAACCCTGTGATGTAAGTTTCACTGTTTCCCACAGAGTAGGGATGTGAACTACAGCCAAAATGTGGTGGGCTTGTTGCGTGTCCAAGGACACGCCTGTGGGGAGGGTCAGTCCCAGCACCTACAGCTGTGCGCCTCCCCACTAGACCCAGCTGTCCCTGCATCAAGTCCCGGAAAACAGGACAGTGCTTGTGAGGTTTGTGCACCCGCTCCCTGTAGTGAGACGTGAGGACTTTGCTGCCCCCTAGTGTTGGGAGCCAGAGGTCAGAAGCTGTGTTTTCGGCAGGCTCCAGCGTTGCAGCGCCTGTCCCTCACGTCGTCCCCCACAGGCATCCACTCTGTTTGTAACAGCCTTAATTAAGCGTCGCGGCATGTAGCAAGCTGCCCGTGCTGGAGTGCGCTCTCTGGTACACACTCACGCAAGCGTCAGCGTAATCAAGAGGAACAAATTGATTCCCTTCCATCTATTCGCTGGTTTCCGGAGCTCCTCCTTCCTCTCCCTCCTCTTTTTCCACGCTGTTACTTCAGGTTAGCTTTCTTTTCCCAGAATTACCCAGGGGGGCCATATTGCGCGCACGGCCACCTGTACGGCTTGTTTCCCTCAGCACAGTTGCCGTCAATAACGCCGTTCTGCTGCGTGTATCGAGAGTCCTTGGTTTTAATGACATGTGTCGTTCCCAATAAGGATCACAGTCTGTCTGTCTCTTAAGCTGTTGTGCGGTGTTGGAATTATTTCAAGTTTCTGGGTGCTGCAGTAAAGCTGCAACAAAGGCATTCTTCTTAAATGAATAAATGAGCAATGCACGATGTATCCATGCAGTGGAATTCTATTCAGCAATTTAAATATTAAAGTATCATAGCATGAAAAGGCATGAATGAATCCAAAATTAGCGTATTGCTACTTTTAAAGCCAGTCTGAAACTGTATGATTTCACCTATTTGAAATTCTGGAAAAGGCAAGACTGTATACATAGTAAGCAGGTCAGTATTTACTGGAATTTGGGGACAAGGCATTTAGTGAGTGAAACAGAGACAATATTTAAGTGTGGTGAGATTGTTCTCTATGAAACTGCAGTGTTGGAAACGTGGCACTAAGAACCTGTCAGAACACACTAGAACTATTAGCACAGAGTGAACCTTACTGAGTAGAAATATAAAAGGCATTTGGAAGTTCAGAGACTCAAAGATGGAACTTGTAGGCTGTGTAGATGATACCTCAGATCATTATGAATCAACTTGACTGAAGAAGGTGACAACACATTTCTGACCAAAGTGACTGTGTGACTGAGTGGAGTCTGAGGACAAGGGTCCAAGGACACTGCACAGAAGCTCTGGAGCCTGGCTGACAAGGATGTTCCCAGCACGGGCCAGGCTAGCAGCTCCATCACTACCGTGCACGTGGGATTGCGCCAGCAGGTACATGGATGGCACGGGCGGTGCCAGGTGTCTCACTGGTGGAGTGCAAGAGGCAGGAGCGGGTGGACAGACTGACCCCGTGGTGGTGCACAGGGGGCTGGGGACGTAAGAATGTTCTCACATTCACCTTAAAACAGGTCAGAAGGTCAGATGCAGAGTTAGTTGTAGAAATGTGTGTGTGTGGGGGGGGGGAAATGCACACAGAGATGTTTCTAAGGCCTGTTAGCTGATTGGCTCCGGAGGCAATACCCCAAATAATGAGAAAGCACCGACACCAGTGTCTGCTCCCCCGCATCTTGAGTACTGACAGTATTCCGCAGAACAGGAGCCACACTGCACCTGAGGACTGGCTAACTCTAGGGCTGGAGCACAGGTGGTTAGCCTGCAGGTCCTTGTGGTGCTAGACAGTAAGGAGATGTTCAAATAAATGGCTGGGGGCAGGTTAACGGACACAGGAGCCAACGGATTGAGCTCCCAGTGGCTAGCAAGCTGTAACAACTACAGGAGCTAAATGAATAACTTAGTACTACCTTGATACACAGTGTGAGAACATACCCATGATGTATACTGATATACAGAGACTGGACACATAAATCTAATGGGGGAGGAAGGGCAAAAGTCCCCGAAGGATTAACACCAGATAACTTGTTGTGATTACCCTCCCTCTAAGAAGGTGAAACTTAGCACCTCATCCCTGAATGCGCCTGGCCTCAGAGTCATGGCAGGAATTGTGGGTGACCTTGAGTTTCACAGCAAATGTGTAGACAGACTACCCATAACGTGATTCATGCAATTTTTCTGCATCTGAATTAAAAGCCGCGTTCTGTGAATAACAACAGCTCAGCAAGAACGCTGAGGGCGTACAGACAAGCCACGAGGTGGAGAACACACTCTCAAACGCCGTGTTTGGTGAAGGGCTTCTGTCACGAGCACACATGAAACTTACAGCTGAGCAACAGCAACGAAAGCAACCAGTCAGACCTGGGCCCGGGGCCCGAAAGGGGAGACAAAGAAGAGAGACAAGGTTTGCAACTTGATTTTTCATGAAGGAAACAGGAAACAGCATGATGATGAGACTCTGCTACTGATCTGCTACAAAACACTGAAAAGAGTAGAACTCCGGGCATCGAGTGGACCAAAAGCACCTCTCTTCAGCTTTCTGGAAGGAATGTGTGTAGCGACAAATCTGGAAGGCGTCTGACAGTCTCCTGGGGGTAAGACAGACACCATGGGATGAGGAGGGGCCGCCCAGTGTTTACCTAAATACTTTGGATATTTATGCTCCCACCAGTGTCTGCGTGGGAAGGTTTCTGTCACCTTCACACATCCGAGTCTTTGACGCTCCTTGGATTTGCTCAGAGAGCAGGGTTTCATGGCAGCTTCGATGTCATTAGGATGTACGCGTTTCTATTGTTCCTTTTTAACGATCACTTGGCCCCACTTTCTAGGGCAGCAGCCACCTAAGTGGCTTTGTCATCATCTCGGCCAAGCCCAGCCTCCCTGTCCCTCAGGGTTTCTGTCACACTCAGGACGTGGGTGGTCACACTGTGTCTCTCGCACAGTAACACACGGCCGTGTCCTCAGATCTCAGACTGCTCAGCTCCACGTAGGCTGTGCTGGTGGACATGTCTGCCGTCAAGGTGACTCTGCCCTGGAACTTCTGTGCATACTTTGTTTCACCGTCTTCAGGGTCAGTTCTTCCCACCCACCCAAGCCCTTGTCCAGGGAGGGGCCTGTCGCACCCAGTCTATGTCGTAGCTGGTGAAGGTGTATCCGGAAGCCTTGCAGGAGACCTTCACTGAAGCCCCAGGCTTCCTCAGCTCAGCCCTGGCTGCACCATCTGGACCTGCGAGTGGGAACCTGGCGACAAGAGACACAACTGGATGAGATACCCACCGACTGGTTCCCGATCCCCCCTCATCCCAGAGCCTGGGGACCCCCTCACCTGCAGCCACTGCCACCAGGAAGGGGGCTCCACAGCTCCAGTCCATGGTGAGGGCTGTGCGCTGGGGCGTCTGTGAGGGAGGGGGAGGGGGCTGAGTGGTGCTCCCAGGGCTCAGAATGTCCATGTTTAACACCGGACACCTCGGTTTGTTTGCATGTTCATGAGGCTGAAAACTCTATGCTTATGATCTGGACCAGCTTGGGAGGGAGCAGGTGGGAGCCGCAAGGGCCGTCCCAACTAGGAAGCTGAGGGTCCACACCCTCAACTTGCTGGAGGACGTGTGTGCCTGCCACCTCCCTGAGCTCTGCAGAGGGAGCTCCTCCCATCAGGAGCCATTCTCACCTGGCCGGGTCCTCGTCGTGAACCCACCTTCGAGTGACTCGGAGACCCCTGAACCTGTTCTGGGCTTTCATAGCTGAGCGACGTACTCCTGGGATCAGAGCGCCTTCCACTCTGCCTTTTTGAATTAATAAAGCCGTCCCTGCCTCCCAGCTCCTTTCTACTGAGATATTAGGAGCCTGGAAATTCTCTTTTTAAATGTGGTTCCCACGGACTCACTGAGTCGTGTAAATGCCTCCGATACTTGAAGACACACCAGCAGTCCTTGTCGAATTCACAGTATAGACATAATTTTGAAAAAAGAACCCAGGCGCTCACAGGAAACCCCTCGCAGCCCCCTCTGCACCTGCCGCCGGGTCTGTGGGCGTGGGGGGGCTCCCGAGCGCCCCTGCAGCCCTGCCCCCACTGTGCAGGGCAGGGACCCATCTGGGCTCGCAGGAGGCACGTCTCCCAGGGCCTCTGGCCCAGTATTCAGTTTCTCTGCCGTGGTGTCAGAGGACACTTTCAGAGACACTAAGCTTTTGATCTCTTCTTTCAGTTAATGAATCGGCCGTTCCAGGCTGGCATTCTCTGCAGGATGGGGCCCTCCTTCCCTGGAGCTGCCAGGTGCACTGACGCAGCCAACACGCAGGGCGGCTCCGGGGAGAACTGGAGGGGTGGGGGCCTCTTACTCCTTCAGGCTCGTCTGCATGAAGGTCACAGCTGACTACGTCTGCGGGTGTAAACCTGGGTAGCTTAGAGCCCACTCCACACGTACCTGTTCTGCAATGCACCCAGACACACGTGCACGCACACGCATACATGCACGCACACGCACACACTGTGGCTGGTATTTACAGCTCTGGCCACAGATTTGCCCTCCTCCCTGTCTGTGACTTGCTTTCTCACAAAGAAGAGAAGAAACGTGATTCAAGCAGAGAGATGGAAAGCGCACTGGCTCACCTGTTCCTGCAGCACCAGGAGCCTTGTAGATGCCTGGGTGGAAGTGTCCAGGCTTCTTTGTGAGGGTCAGACACCCCCGGCCCAGCCACGCCCTGTCCATGCAGCCAGCACTGACCCCTGACGTGGGGAGGGTCCCCCTAGACCCACAGCCCCAGCAGGTCCCCATCGCAGAGGCACAGCCAGGAGCCTGGAGGGCAGGACCTTGAAGGACACTGGACAGGGAGGTCTCCCAGCAGAAGAGCCCCTCATGCGAGGGGCACCTGGCCGGCTGGAGGCTTTTCTGTGGAGTCGTCCTGCCCCTCAGGCTCTCACGCTCCAGCCTGGCCTCACCTGCTGGGGATTTATCAGAGCACCACCAACCTGGGGAAGCCAACACCTGGCCTCACCCCCAGCCCAGCCCTCCTGTCTCACCCCAGGGAGGGGAGGCCTGAGAAGCTCTTGTGGGGGTCAAGTCTCAGTACAAGGAAGGCCAGTCGTGGGGCCACAGACACGTCACCTGCCGCACACCTGCCCCCACATCGACAGGGTCTTGTTGACAACAGGGTGTGTGTCTAACTTCTCACCAGGTTGGGAGAGCTTTCCAGGAGTCTTCCTTCCCCCCAGACTTAGGGAGATGTGACTGACAGAGAGCCCCCGTGCGCGTAAGGTGTGCAATGTGGTCCTTTGACGGGTGTCTGAGCTGTGAAATGTTTACCACCATCAGGTGAGCTTGCACACCCTTCACCTCGCACGACCCGCGACGTCTCGTTGCTCCTCTTGCTGTGGTGGGCATGATACAGCTCAGCCCTCAGAGCGACTCCCGAGCACCAAACACAGCACTTGGAACCCTAGTCTCGGGGCCGCACCGTCTCCTGACCGCCAGCATCTCCCCACTGGCTCAGCCCTCAGCCCTGGGCCCGCCCTCTGCTCTGCGCTCTGCTGGGGACGTGGAGGGCCTTTCCTCACCCCTGCTGGCCATTCGCATGTCTTCTTTGCCCAGGTGTCCACTCAAGCCTCCGCCTGCCCGTCCTTGGGTTGGGCTGGGCTGCTTGCTGGTTTGCTTCTGAGGAGCAGGAGCTCTCCGTCATGCTTTAGATGTTAGCCTCTCGTCAGACGTGCCTTTTGCAAACGCATTTCCCCGTTCCGCAAGGGCCTTTTTTCTCCGTTGGTTCCTCCTTTTCTGTGCAGAAGCTTTTTACGTTGGTGCGGTCACGCTCGGTGATGTTCACTTTTGTTGCTTGTGCTTTGGGGTCATGCCCCAAAAATTCAAGGCAAGATATTCAGGAGTTTCCATCCTAATATTCTGCATTTAAGTCCTTAATCAAGTTTGCATTCGTTGTTGTGAATGGAGGAAGAGGGGGTCCAGTTTAACTCTTGGACACGTGGACATTAGTCTCCTCAACACCATTTATTCAAACGAATACTATTTCCCCATTGAGCATTCTTGAGATTCTCGCCAGATGTGCGCTGACCCTGCACACGTGAGTGAGCCCTGGGCTCTCTGCCCCGTTGGTCTGTGTCTGCGTCTGCGCCAGCCCCACTCTGTGCTGACTTGGCTTTGCGGCGAGCTTCAGACCAAGAGCTGTGACGCCTCCAGGGCTGCTCTCGCTCAAGGTTGCTCTGTTTGGGGTCTTCTGTGGTCTTTGTGGTTCGGCACAAACGTCAAGAATCTCCTTTGTTGTCGTTGAAATCCCGTTGGCGGTTTGCAGGGACGGCGCTGCAGGTCCAGGTGGCTGGTGTGGAGCCGACGGCACGGCAGCGCTGGCTGGCCTCGTCCGCGGCGCGGGGCCTCGTTCCGCTGACTCGTGCCTTCTCCGGCTTCTCCTCGGGGCTTCACAGGTTTGGGGTCCGAAGCCTGTGCTTCTTCATCAAGAGTGTGTCTAAGGGTTTACTGTTTCTGATGCTGTTGTAAAAGTAACTGCATCCTTTAATTCCTTTTTAGAAAGTTCACTGTGTGTTCAGAAATGCAGCTGACTTTTGTGTGTTGAGGTTTTGTCCTGAAGCCTCACTTACGTCGTTATCGCTAGTGTTTATCTGGCGGCGCCTTTAGGGTTCTCCGTATACAAGGTCGTGTGCGATCAGCAGACGAGGACGGCTTCGCTTCTTCCGATTTGGATCCTTTCATTTCTTCTTCTTGCCTGGTTGCCTGGCCGTGGAACCCTGAGTCCCAGCACGACGAGGGGTGGTGAGCGTGGGCGCCCCTGACCTGACCCTGACCTTAGAGGCAAGGGTGCAACCTCTCAGGGTCGCAGTCTCAGCTCCGGTTCTGTCTTGTGTGGCCTTCCTCACGCTGGCGTGGTTCCCTTCTATGTGTCTGGAGTTCTTACTGTGAAAGAAGGCGAACTTCGGTCAAATGCTTTCCCTGCCTCTGCTGAAATGGTCACAAGACTTTTTGTCTTTTGTTTTATTGATCTGGTGTATTACACTTACTGGCTTGGAAATGCTGACACCCTCTTCGTCCACGGGACAAATCGCAGCTGATCCTGGCTGCGCTGTGTTCAGTGCGCGGCCGTTTTGCTGAGAGCTGTTGCGTCTGCGTTCACCAGGGTCGTTGATCAGTAGTTTTCCCGGCACACTTTCATCTGGTTTTGGTGTTGGGGTAATGCTGCCCTTGTAAAATGAGCCTGGGAGTGTTCGCTCCTCCTCAGTTTTTTGGGAGAGACTGAGGTGAACTGGCATCGCTTCTCTTTCAGTGTTGGGGGAATTCAGCAGCGAAGCCTTCTGGTCCTGGGCTTCTTGTGAAGAGGTTTCTGATGACTGTTTCAACCGCCTTACGTTTGGTTGGTCTACTCAGACTCTCCGTTTCCTCACCTTTCAGACTTGGTGCTGCAGTGCAACTCCCTGATACTAGTCCTTTGACTGATTGGTCATTCATCCGTCTTGAATGAACGCGGTGCCCGCTGCGTGACAGCACTCCTAGAGAAACGCGCAGATGAGGAGCCAGGCTGCTGCACCACTGAGCCCCCTGCAAGGAAGCCCTCGCTAACTGACCGCTTGGGTCGGACCCTGCTTCCCTCTTCCCCCCAGTCCCGGCCCTCCTTCTCGCGCTTATGCTTTAAGTTTGTGATGAAGAGTGAAAACTAGAAACCCTGGACACCCCGCCCCCAGATTCTAAGTCAGGCCGAGCCCGGGCCAGGCCTGTGCCCCTCGACCACGACCTCGCGCTGTGGCCCTGGGCGTGTGGTGTGCCCTGCCTTGTCCTGTCAGCTCAGTGCTGCTTTCCCAGTTCCCAGAAAGGCCGGTGCTGAGGTGCATTCTGCAGTCATGACGAGAACCGCAGGGCTGGTCCAGCCACGACGCTGGACGTGGGGGGGGGGGGCGGGCTTGGAGGCGGGGCTGGCTAGCTTTCTCTTGGGTGAGTGCCTCAGGCATCCTAGCCAAGGTCTCTATCAATGGGCAGAGCATCCTTCCACACTGCCTGTAGTTTTACAGGGGTTGGAAGGCTGACGTTTCTTCCCCAGGCTCATAATATGTCACTTCCTTAATTTGGTGGTCTTGCGAGATCTCAAGTCTGTGGCTCCTCCTGAGAGGCGTGCACCAGCAGGCATGGAGACGACCAGAGACCAAGCGCAAACGCAGCACTGACCGTCGGCTTATGCTGCTGCCCCCGTGCTCCTTGGCTTCTTGGAGGAGGTCCCCTGCCTACACTCCACCAGCGCCCAGTTGCAGGTGCTGCAGCGCGTCCCAGGCACATGGCAATGGCAGCTGCTCCCCCTGGTGCAGACCCCTCTAGGCCTGCGTTTCTCAGGTGCACCGAATACCTCGGAGCAGCCAAAGTGCCGCTGCAGCGGGTGTCGCCACGGAGTTTTCCAGGAGCAGGCGGGCCGCCGGGTCTCGCACAACCACCGTCTTTTGTTCCTGCTGGGGGGGTTCCTGCAGCCCCAGACACCAGACCCCCAAGATCGGAGACTGATGGAATGCAGCGTGAGCCCCCAGGCAGGTAGACAAGTGGCGTCAGCCTTCTGCACGTGACACCCGCTGCTGCCCAGCCTGAGAGCGGATGGAGTGCTCATCTCTCCTGCGGTGCCCGACAGGCAAAGGCAAGTCCCTTTAGACCCGTATGGGGAGATCCTCTCATCCGATGATTTGTGGAAACAATGAGGAGGGAGTGAAACAGCATGTGGCTGTCCCAGGGTTACAGGGAGAAGCTGGCACCACGTGGAAGAACCCACCAGTCATGAAGGGGCCAAAGGGGAAAGGGGGAGGAACGAGGAACAGCAGGACCCGAGACTCTCACAGCGTCCGCGCTCCTGCGCGGCCTCCGGACGGCCGGCCACCGGAGGGACGAGGTGTCGGGCAAGAACCAGCGACTTCGCTGAGAAAGCCAGCAGACGCAGAACATGCGTGCCGGCGTCCCCAGGGACCGTCTTGCCTGGGGTCTGATACTTGCTTCTTTCATGGTGCAGATTCGGGAGGTGAGGGGGGAAGGGGGGAAAGCTGACAAGTTGCTGTGGGTGCTTCCTGGCTCCGGCCAGACTCCGGAGCGGATGTGTTCATTTCCTCCCTCCTGCAGCCGCTCACGGGCAGGCCTGGCCAGGCTGCTTCCCGGGAGCGAACAGAGGCCTTCGGCCTAGCGCTCAGGCCCCCTAGTGGGCAGGGTTCCCGGAGACAGGCCGTTATGTGTGTTTTAAGCTACAGGTGAACTCCCTTTAGTGAGGAACTTGCAGCAAAGGCAACAGAATACCAAGGTTAAGTGAAAGAAACAAATGCAGACGCAGTCAGACTTGTCCATCCCTGTTTCCAGGTGGCAGCGTGAAACGGTCAAGGGCGTTGAAGCAGAGTAACCACCTACTTCCACATCGCGCAGGAAGCAAGCGTGCTGCCCTTGACCGTGACCTGCTCGTGAGTGTCCGGTCCTCTGGGGACAACGGCAGATCTGTGTGAGCACGTGTGAAGTGCTTGCTCTCCCACACTGGGCGTGCCTGGCGGGGGCGGGGGTCAGCGCGAGCACAGGCGGGAACTTACCAGGTCCCGGAGAGACCCGCACAGGATTGGAGGGGAAGCCCCGGGGGCTCACAGTCAAGAGGAGTTTCTGTTCTCACCAGCCGGAGCGAGAAAGAACAAAATAAAACCCCCGCACAGAACACGGGGGATGGTTGCTCAGTCAGCCCACGCGAAGCTGCAGAGCAAAGCCAACCGGAGCAGGAAGCGTGCTGAGCAGAGCAAGACACGAGAACTGAACCTGTTCAACACTCCCCAAGACCTATAAATCCTACGTAAAGTCAACACCGCCTGGCTCCCGCCGCCGAAGGGGAGGAGGCGAGGTGCTCACGCGCAGGAGGAGAGCCGCCTGCAGAAGGCGAGCCGGAAGTGGCCTGGGTGGGAGCTGGGAGGCAGGCAGTGGTGCTGAAGGACGCAGTGAGCTCGGATCCCTGGAGGAAAGGCTGCACGTGCTGAGCAGAGGCCGGCCCCTGCTCCCCGCCCCCTTCCCGCTCCCTTGCTAGGCCTCACAGACGCAGCCCTCCCACCTCCCGGTCAGCCCCACCTGAGCGCAGTCCAGGCCCCCCCACTGCCTCGCCTGTGGCCGTTACCTGATCCCTCAGGTGACCCGCCCGGGGGTGGGTGCCAGCAGCCCCGGCACCCTCTGTTCTCAGTATCTCCCTGGGAGGAAGTGGCCACTGCACATGGCGCAGACCTGGCCTCACTGAGGACCCTCCCTTTGCCTGTTCTCATTGGCAGATGCCCCACGAGGCTGGCAGAAGGCCTGGGCACCCTGAGAGCAGCCCTCTTGCTGCTGGGACTCTGGGCGGTGCCGGCTCCAGTCCAGTGCTCTCAAGACCCCCCTCATGGCGCTGCAGTGGTGTAGACAGATGGGCACAGCCGGCTCAGAAGCCGGAGGTCACACCCCACCGCGTCTGCCTGCAAACACCACGACGAGAAGCTGCCTTCAGTGCACGTCTCGCCCACCTGAAGGGAGGCCAGTCTCTGCCTCTCCTGTTTGGCTCATCAGCTGGTCTCAGTTTGCTCCTGTGCTCAGGGGAGCCTCTACCCCATCCGACGTTGCAGACTCTCCTAGAGTTTCCATCAAGTCACAGTTTCTCATGTTTTGTTTGGGAAAAAACCTCAGCCATCGAGTCCACAAATATTGGATCTGCCGCATGCTGTGTCTCCTGCTTTGTTCTGTTAGCACATGCAGGGCTGCTCCTGCCGCCCAGCTGCCCCGCGTGCCTCCCGTTCCCTGCAGCAAACCCCTGTGCCTGTCCCACACGAGTTCCCAAGTCCTCCACACTGCAGTCTGGGGGATTCCCCAGCTTCTCAGGGAGTGACGGACCCATGTTGTTTTGTGTCACAAAAAGAAGCAAGTGGGATTACTCTGTGAGCGGGCCAGTGCGAGCACCTGACGCACAGGTACAGGTCTGCACGTGTGCACAGACCGCCGGGAGACCGCATCAGAGAAAACAAGACGTTCCCCTCCAGCCCTGCTGCCGGCGTCTCTCCCCGCGAAGCCAAAGCCCGCACCGGAGAGGGCAAACCGTCTTACAGCTTCCGAGTCGCCCCATCTGCGTGGGCCCCGCGTGCTCAGGATAAGTGACAGACTAAACACGAGAAGACGGGGAGCCACAGGCCGTCCCCTCAGCTCAGGTGTGACCCACCGGATAGCGGCTTCCACCCTCCCATCCCACGTGGCCTTTCAAAGTGTGGGCAGGTTACCTGATGGCCAATACCGCCCGCCGAGGATGAAGGCGGGTTCCCGAGTTGGGTGGGGACAGGAAGGGGGTGGTCTGTTCTTGGCCGTGTGTGTAGCATCCCCATCAGTTCCACGGGTCCCTCGAGATACAGCCTCCTTAGTGCGGTCTGGAGAGTGGAGCGCAGTGACCTCAGCCTGGAGGTGAGCAGCCTGGAACAGGGCGGCAATCACATGCCCACTGGCAGGAGCAGGACCAGCAGCGGTCAGGGACGCGGGGCTTCCCGAGGGCGCCCACAACAGGACAGACTCCAGAGGAGCGCCTGCAGTGGCTGCCACCGGGGAGGTCTCGCCTTGGGCCGTGTGTGAGCCCCAGTGAGGGCTGCGCGCTCCGGGCCTGGGGCCGACTTGACCGCAGGCAGAGAGCAGGCGAGAGTGCCCGTGCGGGGCACTGGGGCAACACCAGCTGTGAGGTTTCCCCATAAAGTTTGTCTGCAGAAGCTGGAACAAAAGGGAAGGCAGGGCTGATGGAGGAGGGCTCCTGGGGGCCTTTCTGTGTGTGGCTGGAGGGCACGGCGTGCAGGGGAGCAGGGCCTCCCTCGCCAGGGGGTCAGAGCAGCCGGACGTGAAGGGTGAACGTGAGAGAAGGTGACGGAGGCGTCGGTCGAGCGGGCTTGGCCACAGGCCCCCCGCCTGGCAACAAGGCGCTGTGCGGGATGGGTCGGTAGAGAGCGGCCCCAGCCCGGGGGGGGGTGCTGAGACCCCAGCCTTGCCGGCCAAGGCAGTTGCTGGGGGTGCTGGGCAGGGGTGTGCCTGATGCCCCGGGGCCTCGGTGGCGCGGGGCGTGCGTTATGGGCCGTGTCTGAGAGGAGGAAGCGGGTGCCTGGTGCCAGTGGCAGTCGCATCACTGTCAGGGCGATGTGGGGGAAGACGGCTTTCAAAGTAAGCTGAGAGCTGCCGGTGTGGACGGTGCTAGGGTGGAGGCTTCGGAGGAGGTTAATGCCTCCAAGGAGCAGGAAGGAGGCTCTGAGGGGCCTCTGGGGCGGGGCACACAGGCTCAGAAGGAGCAGCAGAGTTTGGGGTCCACGGGTGGCAGCAGCCAGCTGTCCCTAGAGACAAACAAGGCTGCTTTGCCGTGGGACGGGGATGGACAAGCTGACCAGGCACTGGGGGCTGCTGCCCCGGGCCTTGACAGGGCCCCGCCATTCCCACCCTCTGCAGTGTCGGTCGGGGGGCTTTGTGCTCCTTCAGCTGGTGCCTCGGACCAGGAGGGTCTCCAGGAGCTCCCTGATCAGTGTGGCTCCAGGGGACCTTGCCAGCCCCACACTGAGCAGGAGTGGGGCCTTGGGTAAAGCTGCAGCCTCAACGTGGGCCTCGAGGACTTGGGAGACACTGAGAGGGACCCAGGACACCCCTGAGGTAGGCAAGCCCTAAGGCGGAGGGAGATTGCCAGTCAGGGGGCAGTGGGAGGGCAGTGACAGGTGAGCAGAGGGCAGCCCCCGAGAACCCCTGTGTTAGCCGACTGAGGTAGGAAGGCGCCTGCAGGCGGGGCCAAGGGATTACAAAAGAGCCTGGGGCTCTTAGACCGGGAACAGGTAGGCAGAGGGGACTCCCGTCTGAATCAAACCCCCTCTTCCTTTGCCAGCAAGACTGGGTGTTGCAGGGTGAGGCAGGAGGACAGGGACCCCTGTGTAGCCGAGCCCTCGCTCCGCACAGAGAGGCTGGGGCTGGGCCGCCAACCGGAGGGGCCGCGCCTGGTCCAGGCAGCGTGTGCAGGCGCTCCGTGCTCAGCAGCACGTCACACGAGGCCAGACATGAGGCGGGCGTCTTCCAAAGACTGCACCCCGCTCAGAGGACTTCCAGTTGAGCTGGGCCTCCTTTAAGGAAAGTGGAAGTTAGAGCTCTGGTCCGAGGGCAGAGCAGTAGGGTGCTCCCTGTCCTGCCCGACCGACCGTCAGAGCTTCCTCCTGCTCAGACACATTTCAGCTGCCTCCCTGGGTCCTGATTCCCCGCAGAAGCTGGGCTGTGGTCTCTGTTCTAGTTTGGCTCCGAGGAGCCTGGGGCCAAGTTTCACAGCCTGTCAGACACCCTGGGAGTGAGCTCCGACTCCGCCCATGTGCTGTCACCCCTCCCGGCTGCCCCGTTGCTGGCTCAGGGCCTGTGTCAGCCTGTCCAGCCCCAGCGCTGCCCTCCGTCGGTGCTGCAGCGGCACACAGACCCCGCGGGCTGCTGCGGGCTCTCGAGACGGGGCTGGAGCCAGGCTCCAGAGCAGTGTGTTCTGGGATGTGGGTTGGCTCCCGGTGCTGGGACTGTGGGGTCCAGAGCTGGCTCAGGAGGGGAAGCTTCCCCTCCTCCCGAAGCCAGAGGAGACTGGAAGTTAGATGTTCCTCTGCACCTGCACCCTCTCTGTGAGGGCACCGGGCTGAGCTGTGTTCCCATGTTTGGCTGGGAAGGGTCAAGAGGTTGGGCCAGAGCCTTGACAGGCACAGGGCTCCCTCCTACGTGGTCCAGAGGGAGGATGCAGGGTCCCGCAAACCCCCAAGGGTTGTAGGAAAAAGCATTTCATTGGCCCTGCTGCAGAGATGAGGGCCCGGGACCACACGCCTGTCTTTTGGCCCGCACGCCCAGGGTCGGTGACAATGGCCAGGCTTCTGAACTCACAGCTTCACTGGTGCTGGGAGGCCACCCGCCCGTGTATGCAGGGCTCACCTGTGAGGTGCAAGGGCTGGGAGTGGCCGGAGTCAGGAAAGGGCGACAGCTGGGCATTGAGTCCTCCCAGCAGGAGACGCACTGAGGGCGCAAGGCCACGGCGGCGCCTGGGACTGTGCACAGGGGCTGTGAGGACGCAGCCTGGAGCCCACCCGGGGGAGGTGCTGGGCATCACGGGGTGGCCTCCGGGCTCCGCAGGCTTGTGGCTCACTTCTTGGCCGGGCTGCCTCCTCTCTCCACAATTCCTGGGGGTCACAGGGTTTCTAAAGCTCAGAGATGGAAGGTTCCAGAAACACTTACCCACCTTCACCAGGGCTCCAGGAGGTGAGAACCCCGGGGACCAGTGGGAGAGGCTGGGAGGGGGCCGCTGGCCACAGGGGAGCGAGGAGGAATTGTTGGAGGAAGGGCTCCCGTCCCTCCCCAAAACCTCTCCTCAGATTCAAGAGGGGCTTCCCTGGCCCGGGCCCAGCCTCAGCCCCTCCTCCTGGGCTCTGCCCTCTTCTTCACAGACGCCCAGCCCCCGCCACCTACACAGGGCCACGCTGCCAGGCGACCAGCACCACGGTCACTCTGGGCTGGGGGCTACTTCATCAGGCCACGCCCCAGAAGGAAGAGCCCCCTGGGCAGGGCCGTGAGGACGGGCCACACCGGGGCACAGGGCTGGAGCGTCCTCTGTCCGGACCCAGCGCTCAGGGACGGGCGCCGACCCGAAGCGCCATCGTCCACGCTGAGCCTGCACACACCGTGAACCCCGCGCTGGACTCCAGGCGCTCTGCCCACGGTCCACACAGGGTCAGCTAGACAGTCCTGACCTCCCATCCAGGAGCCAGGGCCCCTCCCCCCCCAGAATGAGCTGTGACCACCGCCCACTTGTCATCTTTGTGTAACGAGCTTGCCTCTCCCGTGGAACCCCGGCTCGACCGCCAGGGCCTTGTGCAGAGCCCTCCCCCACGCCCCAGCCTCTCGGGCCGCACAGAGGGTAAGGGGTAAAATCAGCAAGAGCGGCTGCTGTGGATGGTGGTGAGACAGGGGAGGGGACGCGCAGGCGCTGGTGTGGGGTCCGCGCAAGCTGCTCCTGGGAAATTACTGCCACCGCATCCCTCCGCCCTGAGCATCTTCCATCTGCCGTTCCTGAAGCAGCTGTGCCCTGCCCAAAGCTCCAGAAGGCGTGCACAGAGGGGCGATGCCTGTGGAGCAGAAGCCCAGCCAGGGCACTCGCCCCAGCAGCCCGGCCCCCGTCCCGCTCCGGGAGCAGAAGGCAGCTCACGTCTCCAAGCTGGAGGCGGCCCCCCTCTGGTCGGGTTTCACTGTCGCCCACAAGGCAGCGCTCCTCCGGGCGGAGATCTGCCGGCGGCAGGTCCATCCACCCCTCTCTGCAGCGCTCCCGCCAGCACGCTGCCCTCCCGGTGGCTCTCCCTCCACCCTGGCCACGCCAGCCCGCCTCCCCTGGCAGGATCTGGCGCTGAGCTCTGGACGCGCTGACTCGCTCAACCCCCGCCCGGCTCACGCTGGCAGAACCGAGCACACACAGAATCCAGCTCTCACCACAAAGCAGGGGCAGTGTCGATGGCCCCCACCCAGCAGTGAGTCTCACACAACTGACCCAGGAAGAAGCAGGGGTCGTGTTAGAGCTCCCCCACAAGGAAGCACCAAGAGCGCCGGGTGTGGCTAGCAGCTCGGGGTCTCCGCCCACACAGCTCTGGGGTGACCTGCCGACTCACAGAACCGGGCATTGCCGTGCGAGCTGCTCCAGGTGGCAGAGGGACGTGGAAACGGCCGTCGTAGGAAACCTGCCTCCACGCCCCCAAAAGGAGAAACGGTCTGGTCTGCACACCAACAAAGAACCAAATGCCGTAAGTGAGACCCGAGGAGGCCAGATCCCGTCCGGCCCCTCGAACGCAGACTCAGACCAGGGTTAGGGTCTGTGCCGAGCGCGCCCCGGCGCCAGACAGGCGGCGGCCTGTGATCCTCCTGGTGGAGGGCAGACCCACCCTGTTAAGCAAAGTGCCATCCGACAGAAGCCCTGTGAACCCCGCCAGACGCCAGGCTGTGGCCACCTCTCCGCTCCACGCTTGAGGGGACCCTGAGAAGTTGATGGAATAAATTTTATGTGTAAGGCCGGATGAGAAAATTCAAGCCCAATGTGGTCCCTACCCGTACTGGGCCCTCTCTCGTGTGCTCTGAGCCCTGCGTTACAGGTCAGCCACAGCTTCTGCAACCGGAAGTGCCTGCTCGACTGTGCAGGACCTTCTTGCCCTTTCCTCTGACGCTAGCAAGCTAACGAGCTTCTCAGAAGTGCGGGCTCTCCCAGCTCTGCAGGGTCCTGGTGACCTGCGGCTGGCTCCGGCTACGGATCCTCGCTCAGCCTTGTGCAGAGCACCAGGTGGCTTGTCCACGTGCGAGCCTTTGTCCCAAAAACCTGTGTGACTGTGCCTTCGACTTCTACCAGGCGGAACCGTCCCCGGAGCTTCTGAGACTGTCTCCCGGGTTATAACCCTCAGTTTCGCTCAAATCGAATCCTCTTTTTCCTTCTTCACTTGACCGTTGGTTGGGTTTTCATCGGCCAGGTCCAGGGAACAACTGGGAGGCCCCCCCGCTCTGGGCCCAGCAGCCCCCACCCCGGAGACGCGGTGTGCGCTCCCTCGGGCCCCTCCCGGGGCTCGGCAGAGGAGCCCTGGTCTTACACACTGGAGGGAGCGGGCGGGACGCTGACCCCAAGTCCTGTCTGTGTCTCTAGTGCAGCTGGCGGGACGGCCCTCAGGGAGAGCTCACAGCCGTGGTGGCCACGCAGCAAAGTCACGCTTGGTCGGTCCTGGGACCAGGAGGAGCACTCGGGCCAGCCTGGAGGCGGACGCTCGAGGTGGGAGGGCCAGGCCGGAGCCTCCAGGCCGACCACCTGACCGGAAACCACCCACTCCGTGCGGGAACATCCGACTCCAACGTCACCATGACATCTGTGAGCTGCAGGAGAAGGCTGGCGACCCCCTGCACCCAAAGGGAGGGCCCTTCCGAAGGTCAGCTGCTGGGCTGGGTTACTGGTCAGTCCCCTACCTGCAGCCCCAAAGATGCAGGGGTGTCCCGAGTGCCCTCAGCAGGCCCAGCAGACACAGGAGACCGCGTGGCTGCGGGGCCGCGTCCCCACACCCACACCTGGCTCCCACGGCCCCGCCTCAGGCCTGAGGACCCTGCAACCCGCCACAGGCTCCTGGCACGTCGGACTCACGCCCAGGACCCTTCCAGTTCGACTGCGGGCAGAGGGCCCAGAGCTCCCTGACAGCCCGCTCCCCCACCACTCCCAGGGGACCCTCAGTGGGCAGCCCACCGTGGACAGGCACCACCTGCCCTTTGCCCTCTGAATCCCTGACCCACGTGTGTCCACCCCCGAAAATGGCCTCGCTGGGTCCCAGCCTGGGGGGCCCCGGCTGCCCCCACCGAAAGGCAGAGGCACAGAGTCTTTGGAAGCAGAGTCCGGGAGCCTTTCCCACTGGAAGCTTGGGCATTCAGGTCCTCTCCATCCCAGTAAACACGGACACCGGGAGGACCGGCTCCTGCACAGGTGCCCCCGGCCTGAGACCCTGCTGCTGGGACGCATTCGTCCCGATTCAGGGCACCACACACCCAGAGGACGTGTCCTCGTCCTGGTGACCACTTTCCCCACAAGTGCTGCCGGGTCAGCCGCTCCAGCCTCGGCGCCTTTAAGCCCCCTCAGCTCCTGGCCTCCAGAGACACTGCGCCTGCAGTGGGCACGGAGTCCTGACTCCACCCCCGCATCCATCCTGGGCCCTCAGCGCATCCACGGGGTCACCCTTCCTGGTCCGTCCCCGGAGCCCTGAGCCCACCCCTCCTGCTTCTGCAGGGCCCGCCCGTCACCTCTGTGCACACGGGAAAGACTCAGCTCTCCCCTGCTGTCCACAGCGACGGTATGAAGCCTGTTTCCACCACTTTAATGGTCCAGGCCCTGGACAGTGAAAGCAGAGCCTGGCCTTTGAGACCCCTCACAGGCCAGGCCCTCAGGCCAAGCTCAGCTGCACCAGGGCTCCAAGGTCCCCGCTCACCCAGGGATCCGACCTCCTCTGGCCGGCGGGGCCCTGGGCAAGGTCGTGAGCTCCCCGAGGAGGAGGGCCCTCTCATTCGAGGACAGGGACGCCCCGACCACGCCCAGGGTGAGCCACCCATGACCAGTGCTGCGAGGGGGACACAGGGAGGCCCCCACTGGCCCACAGGTGGGGATGGGGCCAGCCATTCGCACCAAGTCAGCGTCCCCAGGCCCAGCTGACTGACATAAGTCACAGGCGAGAACCCAAACCACTGTCGGCGTCTTCCAGGAGTTGTGAAATGCGGGCAGGGGAGCCAGACCCTGGCTGGTCATGCCGGGGACATGGAAACTCTGAGGGGGCCCAGACAGCAGACTGGACACAACCAGAAGCCCCCTGAACTGGGCAGACAGACCACCACATGGACCTCGGTGGACACCAGGGCTGCCTGTGCTGGAAAGGCGGGTGCCTCGTCCCCCACGAAGGGTTGGGTCAGAGTCACCCCCACTCACCCGAGCACACAGCCGAAACCCACTGGAAACGCAGGATCTCCTCCTCAGAGCCGGCCCGGGCCAGCAAGGGTGGGCACCGACAGCACACAGACGGACGGAGGATTTTGCGACGGTGTGTGTCACCGTGACATACTATAGTTGTAGTTACTGCTACACCCACAGTGACACAGCCCCTGCCCGAAAGCGCCACCCGACACACGCCCGCGGCAAGTGGAGCTGGGCGTGTGCAGAACACCCAGCTCCTGGCCAGGAAGTCTCCCCCCGGGCCAGAGGCGGGGTGATGCACAGGAGCAGCTCCCTGATGAGAAGGAAGAGGCGCACTGAGACACAGGCCCCTTCACACGAGACGGATGCCCGGCGGGGCAAGGCGCTCTGTGCGGGTGTCTGGAATCCCCGAGCCCCTGACCTGGGCCCACCAGGAGGGAGCCGGGGGTCTGGGCGCGAGAACACGGACTTGTGCACTTGATCACCTTCAGTGTTCACCCTGTGCACACACCGCACCTGGAAGGGGACTTCGGAGTCTGATGGAAGGGTATTTTAAGAACATACTGCCTAAGGGTGCTGGAAACCGCACCGAGGCCTGGACCACGGATTTTGCCCCCTGTGGCGTTGTGGCCTGGGCCACGGCACCCCCACCCGGGAACATGGACCGAGGGCCCTGGGCAGCGCCCACCCGCTGAGACCTCACAGCAAAGGCATCACTGGGGCCTCCAGGTGGGGATGCCGAGGTGCAGAGCCTCCAGGGAAGATGGGGGGCCAGCGGGGCAGGGGCCCCAACAAAGGGCCAGCCCTTCACCTCCAGAATCTCAGGGGGAACTTGAGCAAAATGGACGAGGCCAGCCACAGCCTGGGCACCCCAACAGACTGTGCTGGGCCCCCACCGCCGTCCCCGTGGTTCTGGGATGGACCAGAAACGGAGCACGGGGCGTCCCCAAGGGAACACTCTGAACCAGCCTGTGAGCTGGCCTTGAGACAAGTTAAGGCCGTGGGACCCAAGGCCACGACTACAGAGCACGTTTGCCGCACGCAGCAAACAATCGCTCCACGCACGCATCGATTGTATAAGATTTATGAGCAAAGAAACCCAGACCGCGCATGTGCTGACAGAAAACAGGTAAAGGCAGGACAGGTGCATCGCAGGTGCACACCTCCTGTGGCAATAAACTGTTGTTAACCCCGTGGTGTCTCCGGCTGAAGCCTGTCTGGCGGTATGGCAACTCCTCGTGCATTTTTTCGTTTGGGTCACTCACCTCCTAGAACCCCACGTCGGCCTCCCTCGGCTGACACAGCCAGAGCCTTTAGGCCTGACCATGATCCGTGACCCACAGTGACCACCAAGTAGATGCCCAGAGGCCATGAGGGGCCACAGAGGGTCAGGCTGGGCCGTGCTCCAGGCCTGGAGCTGCGAGGGCTCAGGAAGAGGGCGCCCTGCGCTGCCACAGCCGACGTCACCCTCGCAGGGGCTCCGGACACTCAGGAAGCCACCCCAGAGTGGGAGCAGTGGGGCTGTGGGGCCGGCGAGGAGAGGCAGCCGGACCCCCTCGGCTGCACAGGCGCCATGTCCTGCGGGAACCAGTAGCTCTGAGGCTGCGCAGGGCTGCGTCCCGGGGTGGGAAGTGCAGCTCGGACCTGGAAGCCCAGGGTGGCAGCAGGAAAGACTCCTGCCTGCTCCTGGCCTCCCTGGGTGGGGCACCAGCAGGCCCCTGGAGGACAGAAGGCCCCCAGGCGACCCATACACAGTTTGGGGGCAATTTGTCAACCCAGGAGGCCGTCATCGTGGGACGGGGCTCCAAAATGGGCACAGACACCAGGTCACTGGGCCTGGCCTTGCCTCTGGGCCTCGGCACACAGCCGGGCATGGTCCCCGTGCCCCTGCCAGGAGAGGCCTCCCAGGTGCTCCCAGCAGGACATCTGCAACCCCGAGCGCGACCCGCAGCCTCCCAGGGCTCTGGTTCCATCACTGGTCGGCCTGTACATCCCAGGTCTCCCGCCAGGCAGAGGGGGTTTGGGCGTGGCCCTGTGTCACTGTGGTATGACTGCTATTCAGGCTCTTGGTGTTATGACCACAGCATCACAGCGCCCAGCAAAAACCCCGCCCCTGGGAGTCAGAGACACGGCTCTGCCCCTAGGATTTTGAGTGACGCCATGTAACCCTGGGTATGATGGTCACCACAGGGGTGCAGATCAGCACCCAGACCACCTGGGGCAGCAAGACCAGGGAGGCACCCCCAGCACACCACCCCCCAACATGCCGGGCGGGCCAGTGGCCACCATCACTCCTGTCCAAGCCCATCAGACCATAAATCCGCCCACATCTCAGCCAGACTCGCTCCACGGGGCGCACCCCTGTTGACCTCCCCAACACCGGGAGGGTCCCAGGGCCCCTTTCCACCGGCATCCAGCCAGTGGCCTGGGACGCTCCCTCCCTGGGGCACCTGGGGGCCATGGCTGGAGACACAGAGACCCCACTCTGCAAGGACCCTGTGAGCCTCTGTCTCTGGGCAGGGGCGTCACACAGGCAAGGCTGGACCGGTGAGCTGGCACCGCCCTCACTCTGTGGAGACTGGACCTCCCGGCCACACCACCCATCGAACAGCACCCCCACTCCCCATGTGCTGTCATACTGGTTGGGGGCCCTGCCCTGCAGGTACAATATGGGAGAGTCTCTCACCTCCAGGGGCCGCTGATGGAATTTGGTTTGGGAAACGCCCTTCTGAGAGGAAGGGAGGACCCATGTGTCCACATCCTGGCGCTGGCCTCACTGGACTGTCCCGCAGAGCCCAGCCGTCCTCGCCAGGGGGCCCACCCAGGACCCTCACTGCACGTGTGCACTGGCACATAAGGAGACCTCCAGAAGTGGTCGCCCCCAGACACCCGCCTCCGCCTGTCTTCAGTCAGATCCAGGCATGGACCCCCCAGCCTGTGTGAGACCCCCACAGGAGACGGGCCAGCCCCCCAGGGCAGCCCCTCAGCCCAGTCCCCCTGGACCCCTGAGAGGACTTGGGCCCCCCCGTTTCCCTGTGCCCACCCCTTCAGCGGGGGGCACGCCCACCCTCCCTGGGGAGACGGTGGGACCAGCCCCGACCACACTTGCAGGGCAGGTGCTGGGCACCTGTGCAGACAGCCCCACTGGACGCCTGCACCTGGGCCTCCAGCAGGGAAGGACTCGGCCAGGAACAGGGCTTTTTGCCAAGGTCTCTCCTACTGTGCTACTATAGCGACTATGACCACAGTGACAGGCCCAGGCAGCAAAAACCTGCTGGTCAGGAGGCCAGGCCTCAGGGCCACAGAGCCCAGACCTTCGGCCTCCAGGGCTGCTCCTGCTGGCTTGGCCCACAAGCTTGTGTCCAGGCACAGCAGCTGAGGGCTTCACAGGGCTCTCAGGTGACCACCCGACCCCCCACAGCCACACACCCAGAGCCCAGCAAGCTGGCAGAAACCACCCTGGCTCTCGACACCCCCACCCAAAGGAATCAGGAAGGACGGAGCCCACACCAGGCAAGCCAGCAGAGGTCGAGCTCCCAAGGGCAGGCCCCAGACACCCTCCCCGTCTGCCTGGGAGCCGGACAAGTGCACAGGCCTGGACACTGGAGCTGGGCCTGTGTTCAGCTGCATAGGAGCTCACCTGCTGAGGGAGGTGGGCAGGGTTCATGGAGGGTGGGAGCATCTCACAGCCCAGTGCCAGTCCAGGAGCAGGGTTGTGCTGGCTCTCCCGAGGGCATGGCCGGAGCTGCCCTGTGCTAGAAGCCTTCCCAGAGTGAGCAGACTCCGGAGCAAGGCCCGGCCCACCCTCGTCTCCTTCCAAGAGCAACAGCATGGCCACCCACCCGCCTCGTCTCAGCCCTGCCGGGGCGCTGGGTCTGGGCTGGCCTCCCGACCCGCCAGGTTCCTGGTGGAGGAAGCCGCCCAGGGGCGCCCCTGCCTGACCCTCTGCTGGGCTCCTTAGGGTCCGGCCCATCCTCTGCAGGCTCTGGCCGTCCCCCACATCCAGCCTGCCTAAGCGCCTGCCGGCCCAGCTCCCTCCCGGGGCCCATCGTGAGCCACTCAAGCACCCTGATCACTACCTCACCCCTCCCAGCCCACCCCAGGGGCCTGCAGACTGCAGCCCCCAGTGCCAACCCCAGCTACTGGGCACATGCCTGGCCCCAACGCAGCTCCAGCTCCTCTGCAGATGCCTGGACCCTCCCTGTCCCGGGGAAGGTCCTCCCACCGACCCAGCCTCCGGGACCCAGGCCCCGGCTATTGTCACGGGCTGTCAGACAGGGTCCATATGACTTCAGTACCCATGGCGATGCTGCCCATAGCAGCAACCAGGGCCAGCTGGGCACTGCCCCCATCACCCACACCCTCCGGGCCTCGGTCTCTGACCCCAGACCTGGCAGCTCACCCTTTTGGGTCTGGGGTCCTCGAGGCCACCGACCTCTGGCCTCTGGCCTCTGGCTCTGGAGGGATGGGCCCCCTCAAGCAGGAGGTCTGTGCTCTGGAGGGGAACTGCAGGGCTGAGTCACACAGGCTGTTGTGGACACGCAGTGTCCATCACGGTCTGAGGGGCAGTGCTGGGGTCGGGGTCAGAGGAAACGAGGGTGCAACCTGGGCCCCCACAGGCAAAGGCTGAGAGGCCACAATCCTGGGGCCAGCACTTGTGGGACAGCACAGAGCCGAGGTCCAGCACCCAAGGGGTTCGGCTCAGTGGGTGGCCCAGCTGTCAGGGCGGATGGAGCCCAGGTCCAGTGGCCACCCACATCCCAGGGGACCATGAGTGCAGAGCCCCAGGCTGGACTCCACAGACCTGCCACAAGTACACCCCTCTTCCTCCCATCAGCCCCCCCATAGGGGCTCCATCGGCACCCCTCCACAGTGGGGAAACTGAGGCACAGGCCAGGCCCACCCAGCCAGTGAGGGGTGAGGCTGGGAGCCCTGGGAGGCAGCACACACCCCTACCTGCACCAGGCACAGGAGCCACCCCCAGAGACACCCCGCCCCCACCCTGAGCCTGCAGGTAGGGCAGGCCAGTGGGGGGGCTGTGGCCCTGGCCAGGATAGGGTGAGCAGCTGTGGGCTGTGTGTCCGGCCCCAGGCCCTAGTCCTGGCCTCCTCTTCCTCCCCTCGGACCTCCAGGATCCCCTCCGTGGGAAGAGGAAGTCACAGAGGATTTAGCAGGAGGATTCATCACAGTGAGACTACGGGTTGGGTACCACTGTGGCTGGTTACATAGCAAATACCAGCCAGCACCTCACCTCCAAGGGCAGAGACTGGAGTGGGGTACTGCTCAGGGCCTGAACCCGTCCACCGAGCTGACCCTGCCAGAGCTCCGTGAAACCAGCCCGCCTCCCCACCAACCCCGGGTGCTGTCCTCTCTCTCAACTCCAATCTCCCATCACCCAGCACCTAGCAGGGCAGGTGTGGACAGAGTGGCCAGGTGCAGGGAGTGGCGGGGGCAGCTGCGGGGTCCAGGGGAGTTCAGCTCAGGATGCCCCCAACCCCGCTGCCCCAGGCCCACCCCTGGCCTCAGAGGAGCGTGCTGGAGGGGAGACACTCTCATGCTACGAGCAACTGGACCCAGAAGCCCCTGTGTGAGCCCTCTGCCTCTCTGTCCACTGGGACTCCCTCCCACAGTGGCATAGTGACTGACCAGCTGGGCAGCAGGCCCTTGGCATCCAGGACGGACCCCACGTGCCGAGGAGGCCCGGAGCCAGAGGGAGCTCCGAGAGCCGGCCCAGCAGGATGCCAGGCCACCAGACCTGGGCTCAGACTGCCACTAGGGCCCAGGACAGCCAAGCTTTGCCCCTGGAGGGGACATTTTCTATGGCCACAGTGCAGGCTGGGCACAGGGACCTCTGCCTCAGAGCCCACCCCTCATGTGGCTCATCCTAACCCTGGACCAAGCTGAAAGCACCCGAGGAGTACCGCACAGGAAGCCCCCGCCCTCCTCCAGGCAAGACCAACGGGTTGCTGAACCCCAACAGGCCAGGAGGTTTCTGATCCTGTCTGTGTCATGGTGGTACGGTGGTAGCTGGTACCACAGTGACACACCCAGCGCCAGAAACCGCCAGCCCAAGTGGCCCCTACCAGGGAGCCCGACTGGATCTGAGGTCCCGGCCAGCAGACGGCCCCACACCCACACCCCGCATTCTCGGGGGACGCAAGGGTCCTGGGCCAGGAGGTGGGCTGCCCCCCCAGCAGCTTTCCGCCCCAGGTGCCCTGACGGATTCTGTGCCGGCGTGGGGCGGCATGGGCCACCCTGGGGCTGGGGCTCAGTTGCCTGGGGACACTCGGAAGACCTGCCTGGAGCCTAGAGCCCAGGCAGGCTCAGACTCAAAGGGCAAGCTGCTGGCCCTGTCCTGCCACCAGGAAACCCTCACCCAGCAGCCCACTCCTCAGCACGGAGGCCCCCAGGCCAGCGGTGTGACCGGGCATTCTGAGCAGCCCTGAGTCACAGTGGAACTGGTGGCACCTACACCGTGAGAAAGGCTGTGGCTTAAACCCGCCCCCAGGTCTCCGGGGGTCCAGGCCCCGGCTAGAGGGCAGAGAGTGGCTCTCCAGCCAGGGACTGTCCTCAGACCCTTGGGTGACCCCTACAGATGCCCCTCGGTGCCCCATTTCCTGGTGAGACTAGAGAGCTGGGCTGGTCAGTGGGGGCTGGGCCCTGTCCCCACAGCCCCGCTGTGGCTCCCGGACCCCTGGCCAGTGCTATCTCGAGTGTCCCAAGCTGGAGTGTCCCTTTCTGCCACCACTGGCCCCTCGTGCATTGTCCAGGACACAGACACACTCAGAAGGCCTAGGCTGGGCTGGCCCCAGGCATCCACCAGGACCCAGACCTCCCGTGCTCTGCCCCTCAGCCGGGGCAGGCTGGGGCGCCAGTTCAGCGGGAGAGACACCGCTGTGGGCCGGGACCCAACCAGGTGTCAGGCCCCTTTGCAGAAAGCCCTGCCAGGCAGCCAGCACAGAAGGTGGTGGTCAGTTGTCAGGCCACCAGGCATAGGGCTCCTAGCTGAGGAGGGCCCAGGAAGACCACCCTGGAGAGACCTTCACCCTGCACCCACCTGCAGCTCAACCCACTGCCCTCCCCTCGCGGGAGCCTCTGTCTCAGCTCGGTGGACTCGCCCACGGCAGGCAGCGGGGCTACCCCAGCCCACAGCAGGACCCCGGAAGCCTGAGGCCCCCGTGGGGCAGGGCAGGGTGGGCTCTGCGTCACACAAGGGGCCACCAACCTGCACCTGCCCACCTGTCACCTCCAAGCCTTCCCCAGGAGGGTCTGGAGCCCCGACTTGGGGCGGGGGCTCAGGGCGGCACTCACCGAGCTCCCTCCTTGAAGAGGTGAAGCCCAGGAGCCGAGCACCCACAGGCCAGCGCTGGTCACCGGTGGGGCCACAGCCTGAGGACAGCCCAGCCCCAGGCAGCCTGCTCCCTGCTGGGAGACGCCCCCCCCCCCCCCCACCCAGCCGCCCCACACACAGGAAGCCGACAGGCTCCAGGCCAGCCCGGGCCGCTCACCGCAGAGCCGCTTCCTGACTCCCCTTCCTGCCCTGCCCCACCCCCAACACACACAGGCCTGGGAGGTTGTCAGTGAGTTTTAACGTAGAGCCTGGATGCCCCCGCGCAGCCTTCCTGTGATTTGTTTTCCTTCATTCTTCACTCGGTCCTTCATCCATTTATCACCCAGGGCACCTGAGCAGGGCAGGGCTGTGGCCACAGCTGGACACTGGCCACACTGCCGTCGGTGGACTTGCTCACAAGTGCAGCTTGAGGCCATGAAGGGAGGCACAGGGCACGACACAGAGGGTGGGTCTCCCTGCCCAATCTGGTCTGGGGTCAGTCAGGGCGACTTCCTGGAGGAGGTGGCACTTTTAGCTACAGTTGGAGACAAGGAGCAACTAGGGCTTGGTGACAGGACTGGGAGGTGAGCAAGGACACCCCAAGGTTCTGCCTCCACAGGCATGGGGGACACAGGGACTCAGCTGGAGGAGCCGGAGGCTTCAGGCCCCAGGAAGACTGCCCACGGAGCCAGAGGCAGGGCTGGGCCACCAGGAGTCCCAGCTCAGATGGCCACAGAGCGGGTGCGGCATGCGCAGGGACCTGGTGCAGACGAGCACACCCACTGGGCAGGGCCCTCACCAGGCCCTGGAGACCGTGCTCGGCCAGGAGAGCCCCCAGCAGGGCAGTGGCTCCTTGGACCTGAACAAGCCAGTGCCCCTGCCCCTGGGTGGGGGGAAAGGGTCCGAGTGAGGACTGGGATGGCAGGGGGGCACCAAAGGCCCTCCCACCCAGCTCCAGGTCCCTCAGATTGTAACCGAGCAGAATCCTATTGTCATCAGTGACCACTTGGCATTTGTAACTGCTTAACTGTGCAATAATTTAAAGCATGTTTTGCTGACCAGCATTGGGCTGGAGAGGAGGCGGGACTCGGGCCCATCCCCTACCAACACCTCGGAGAAGCGGTCAGGTGTTCTGTGCACCTTATGGTTCATAACTCACCCCACTGCACATGTCTGCATTGTTTATAGCCCCGCGGGGTTTCTTTGTGTTCTGTTGTCCCAGCCTGGGCAGACCCTGCAGGGAGAGGTCCCAGGCCTCAGCCCAAAATGCCAGAGGCATCTATCAACCTGACTATAAACGGCACACGTTTTTCTCTGGAGCACTTTTCCCTGGAGCCCCTTCCTAAGCACCCTCGTTCCAGGTACAAGAATATTAAGAGAGTCCCAAAGCCGGAGGAGGACTTCACACCCAGCAGAGGGAAGGGGGCCCTGCGTCTGCAGAACCAGGACAACTTTGCCACCAGCTGCTACCTGAGCGGGGCTGTAACAGAAGAGAACAGATCTGACTCCACATGAGGTCTGCTCCTTTGGCTTTAACCCTGTGCCCTGTTTCCTGGGCTTAGTCCTGCCAGCTCTGCGCCTTTTGTAAAGGAATGTTGCCTTCAGCCTGAAATGCACAGGAGAGCCCGTTCTCAAGGGTATTAACTTTCGGGCTTATATAAAGATAACAAGTTGCAGAATAAAAAATAACTCTTGTTCTGTTAGAGGTTTTACAGGGGAACCGTGGCTTGACCCCCATGGACAGCTGCAAGAACAAAGAAGTTTGCAGCACCCAACCACACCCCCTTCCCTTTTTAGTGTAAAAGGAGCCTGAATTCTGACTGGAGCAGGATGGCTCTCCAAGACATTTGCCTGCCAGCCTCTCGCTCCGCCATCTTCCCGAATGAAGTCGCTACTCCTTGCCCCAGCACCTCGTCTCCCGGTTTATTGGCCTGTCGTGCAGCGAGCAGAGCGCGTTTGGACTCGGTAACAGGGTCTCTATGGAAACCAGCTGCCCCTTGAACTTTTACTATAAAACCCCACCCCCTCTCCCCAGCAGGCTCGCAGCCCGGAAGCATCAGCCGCTGTGACCTCCTTTGCCGGGCGAAGGAGTACAGCTGCCTCTTCTGCTTCATCAAAACCTCTGTCCTCAAGTCTCAATTCGGTGAGTGGAGCGCGGAGGCTGCGCTTTGGCAGTAAGACCATCTCCATCAACCTTCATGCACAAGGGCCCCCCAGAATCTCATGGAGACACAGGTTCAGATGCACCAGCCTCGGGGCAGCCCAGGCAACCCTGAGCCACTGGTCCACATGAAGGGGACCCCAGAGAGCCCTGGACGCGCCTGGACCAGCACACTGCTCAGACAGCAAGCTGCTGGGAAGGAGGCTGCTGAGGGCGCCTTCCCCCACCCTCCCTAGCCACCGGGGGGTCCCCCCCTCAGAAAGCCCGGCCCCTCACACCCCACCGCAAGGCCTCGAAAGCCCCCTCCCTGACCACACAGCCATCTGCCTGGAGCTGAGCGCTGACCACCCGAGGTCCCTGCAGTGACCCCACCCCGAGGAGCCAGGGTGCAGGGCCCCCTTTCCCTCCCCTCCGTGGAAGCCCCAGCCTCAGAGTGACACGCACACACACTCACACACCCCCATCGCCCTCCCCCTCCAGTCCCTGTCTGCCCCCCGCCCCACGTGCAGCCCCGTCCCTGCTGTTACGCGGGCCGTCCTCCTCTGCCCCCAGCCGCCTGTCCCAGGCCCGCCTCTGGACTCCCCAGAGCCCACCGCTCTGCCTCCAGAGTCACAGTTTGCAGTGTCCGCCCAACGCCCGCCCTCTCTCCTCTTTCCAGCTACCTCCCTACCGCACCCATGACCCTCCCCCCTGCACCTCCGCCCTCTCCACCCACTTGCGTCCCCTCCACGCCCCTCCCCTCCCTGTGGCCAGTCCTGGTGTCTCCTCGCCCAACAAGGGCAATGCAACCCTTCACCCCCAGGCCCGGCCCACTCAGGGGACCGTGACCCAGGCATCACTCTGACTGGTGGCCACACACCGAGGTATGCAGCTCCCACTCCATCACTCTCTGGGGCAGACCCCCTGGTGCTCCATTGCCCCCGCCCCCATCCTTCCCGACACAGCCCTCTGCAGCCCAGGGCAGCCACATGACCCTTGCCTGGACAGTGAGAAGAGACGGCGGCCGGCAAGCCATCGGGCTTCCAGAAGGCGGTTCGCTGTCTGCCCATCCTAGGATGCAGACACAGTGGTGTCCAGGTTCTTGTCCCATCACAGAAAGAATTCAGACACGAGACCCGGGGGTTAAGAAATATAGTGGGGACTTACTGAGGGAGGGACAGGACTGTCTCACGGGGAGCGCGGGCAGCTCAGGTGAGCAGCTGCCCTTGTTTCTTTGGCAAGTTGGTTACTTAGGGTATAAAAGTGAGTGGGCGGAATAGTCACTGGGGAGGGCAGGTTTGGGGTCGTATTCCCTGATCATCATCCCAGCTCCACCTTCCCGTGGGCAGGAGGGATTTTTATTTCCTTCCTTAGTCTGGATCGGAAGTGTCACGGCGGCGGTGCGTGATGGGGACTTCTGATCCCCAAGGCTGATTTTATTGAAATGAGGGCATAGTGAGCAAAAGGTCACATTCAGACACTGGAGATTCCTGCCTTTCCTCACCTTTCTTTGTTCTTCTCCAGGCCACTTGTCACCCCAGAAAGCATGATCCCTTATCAGCCCGAAGGCTCCTGCTTTTCCTTCTCTGCCCAGGGACCCCTGCTGCTCACGTGATGTGTGGTTCCCTGCATTTGGCCTGTGCCCCTCCTTTCTGCCCAGTTCCTGCCAACTGGCCCGCGTCCCCCTTTCCCTGCTCACACCCAGCTGTCTGCCTGCTCTACCAGCTGGAGGTGAGCAGCCTCTTTGCCCACCAACTAAAGGCAGCAGACAGATGGGACTTCAGTCACCGGTGGTGTTTGCGGCTCCTCTGCTGTCACATGGGAGGTACACCAGATCGAAGGGCTTCCGTCACATCCAGCCTGACTGAGTCCCACGGAGGGGCGTCCGACAACCTTCCCCACTGCATCCTGTCCAGACTCCCTGGTCCCAGGCAGCCCTGTCTGCTCACCTGACTCAGGTCCTCTTCTAATTCGCCAGAATAATAGAAAAGACAGAAAACAGAAACAGAAATAATAGAAAAGAACCCTCCCACCTGCTCACCGGCCAACCCGCTTGCACGTGCGCCGGGCCCTGGGCGGCCACAGCCACACCAGACAGAGGTGGCGACGTGCTGTGCAAGGGGCAGTACGTGGGTGCACACACCCGCTGTTACCATAACACGAAAAGAGCAGTGTCTGTTTCAACTTACAGATTTTGTGGTATGAGTTTCTTTTTTGTTAAATGAATGTTATTACTTAATTGAAACAGCAGAAATAGTGCCAATTAGCGTAAGTAACAGCAGGACTAATTAAACAAATGGTATGTATTTAAAAATCTAACAAGACAGAGGGCACAGCTCCGTGGTGGAGTGTGTGCTTAGCATGCACGAGGTCCTGGGTTCAGTCCCCAGCACCTCTGCTTAGAGAAGTAAATAAACCTAAATCACCTCCCCCTGCAGAACAAACAAACAAACAAACAAACAAATCCAACCATGTGTCTATAATGTCTCTTTCGCTCTCTGACCTACCAGTTTACTGTAACATTTTTTTAACACTCTAGAGCTTTATTTACACTTCTCAGGCTGTATTATTGTATGTTCTTTAGATACATGAAAGCAAGACTTTTTCAGTGGGGGCGTAAATACAACAGGGCCAGTCAGATGGATAGTACAGACATTTAATAGCAATAACAATCACGTCTCTGCCCCGTGCTCACGTCTCACTCTCAGTATTCCCAGCAGCTGGGGGACGCCCTGCGCCTCTGCCCTGAAGGCAGGCAGCCGTCAGCCTCACGGCCACCCGACCCTCAACTGGCGCCCTGCCTGGCCACACCGATGCCTGCGGCATCCACCGTGCAGACCCCGAGCCTGCGGGCCAAAGCGTCTGAGCGCACAGCCCTGGGCTCACGCAGTCCTTGGGGCTGCAGGCGCGGTTCCCAGCTCTCCAAGCGCACACTCTGCGACCGAGGCTGGCGCCGGTGGCGCCTGCCCCTCCGCGAGGCCCTTTGGTTCACTAGCGCTTCCTGTGGGCTCCCTGCGTCTGAACGTGCATCGGGTGTCCTCCTGAGTTAGACCTGAGAGTGTCTCAGAGCAAATGGGCTTAAAGCAGCCATTTGAGCCTGTGAGATCCAAGCTGGAATCCAAGTAAGTCGTGGTCCCGGCAGAAGCTTCTACGACGCGAGCCGCAGGCCCGGGCCTGCCTTCCCCCGCGGGCTCCGGCCTCCAGGCCGTCTGCGCTCCGGTCCCCTCCTCCCTGGCCGTGTAACAGGGAGGAGCAAGCCTGGCCCCACGTTGCATCTGTTCCTTGGGTCTCACCCTGTGCTCTGTACCCTGTGCTCGGACAGGCTGGTTCTGCGCCTTTTGTAAAGGAATGCTGCCAGAGCCTGAAATAGACAGGACAGCCCGCTCTCAAGGCTCTGACCTTTAAGGGTAGAACACTTCCCATTCACATAGAGACAAAAACTGCAGAACAGAGAGTAACATTTGTCTTGTTGGAGGTTTGCAGGCACACCGTGACCTGACCCACGTGGACGGCTGCAAGAACAAAGGGTTCTGAAACCAAGAAGTTTGCAACAACCAACCACACCCCTCCCTTTTTTAGTATGAAAAGAGCCTGGATTCTGACTTGGGGAAGATGGTTCTCTGGGACATGAGTCCCCCATCTTCTCTATGTGCCGTCTTCTCTAAATAAAGTTGTTACTTTTTTGCCCCAGCACCTTGTCTCCCGATTATTGGCCTGTCGTGCGGCAAGCAGAACGAGCTTGGACTTGGTAGCAGCAGGCATCCTCCATCCTCCTCTGCTCCCTTTCTCGTCCCCACTGCTGACCAGGCCATGCCTAGGACAGCACATGCCCTCTTCCCTCCTGCAGGCGTCCCTAGACCAGCTCATCTGGTCCTCTGGTTCAAATGCCATTTACAGGCTGATGAGTCCCCAGAGAAGGGTCTAGCCCCGGCCCAGTGGGCTGAGCCGCACACCCACCCGCCTGTGCACCGACGCCAGGCCAGAGCACACCACTTCCCGCCACGCTGCAGGGCGCCCTTCAGCCTGCCTCAGGAAGCCCTCCATGCTCACAGATGCTCGGGGCACACGCCTTCATGCTGTCCTTGAAGTCCCTTTGCTCTCCCCCATGTCCAGTCTGTCCAAGCTCCATGGCCCTACACAGCCCCCTGCAAAAAGCCTAAGTGGGGCCCCTCACCTACCTGTCAGCCCCATGCCGCCCCTGCTCTCCACTCCACTCCTATGGCTGCATAGCGGGCCTCCCAAATCCCTGCCGCGAGCACTCCGGCGGCCCCCGCTTTCTCAGACGGAGTCCCACCGTCCCTCTAAGGCCATCGTGTGTCCTGCCCACCCTCCCCACACCACTCCCCCCACTCCCAGAAAAGATCTGCCCAGGACGGTGGCACTGGTCACGTCACTGGCAGGGGGAGGCAGCCAAGAGTCCAGAACCAGTGTTCTGAGACACTTAAAGCAAAGTTCTGGAAATTTCTTAAAGTTCCCAGAAAAAATGGCCAGAGCAGTCATAAATAAACATGTTTTATTAGAGATACTTGACTTCAAGAGAAACAAAGCAGACACCCATGCAGGGTCAGACCACGTGCACGAGGGGACGATCTAGCCTGATTCCTACAAAAACAAAGTTTACCAATGCCTGCAAAACCCTGCTAAAGAAAAACACGGCCCAAGAATTTCATGTCTCCAAAACTAGCAATGAGCATTCAAACAGATTCCACACATGCACAAAGTCAGGATTATCTCCTTGAGTCCTTCCTTACTGAATAAACTATATATGTACATATTTATATATTTATTATAAGAAAAACAATTTCATCTTCAACAGCGTATATTGTGCATACTGAATACACACGAACGCGTGCATATATTCACACACATGCTCAATGTGATCGCATAGCCTACTGAAAATCAAAATTAATTATTTGAACAAAGACAAATATCCAACCAAGGCAAAAAAGGAAAGACTCCGACACAAAAGAAACAGCCATTTAAAGTAACACTTAAGAGCCGCACCGCAGCGCATGCGGCGCCCGGAAGCAGGGGAGAACCGGCCCCGCTGCGCGGAGGCCCTGTCGGGCTGAGCCCGTTCTCGGCTCGGCTCGGCTCACCAGCCAGAAGGCAGGAGGGGCGCCAGGGCAAAGCCAGGCGGAGGGGGAGAGAGGCTCAGGTGTTGGGGGAGTCTGACAAGGGCCCCTGACGGCGGTGCAGACAGAGCCAGGGGACCAGTGCTGTCCCCAGGCCATCGCAGCTGAGCCTGAAGACGCAGCGGGGCGCCCTGGGCTGGGCTCGGGGAGCAGCGCACAGAAGTGCTGCAGGAGGCTCACGGCAGCGGGCTGCCCGGGGCAGCACCTGCCTGCGGGGGGCCAGCCACCCGAGGGCCACACAGCCAGCAGCCATGGGATGCAGGCCGCCCCACCCAGCGACAAGCGATGAGCGGGGAAGGGCGGAAAGGAGCCTCCTATGCGGAGGCAGAAATGTCCTGCGCTCAGGCACACCTCCCCACGCGGCAGTTTCCCCGATCTTCCCAGAATCTGTGCAGAAGCAAAGTGTAGACCTTTTTAATGGGAACTTGCACTGAGTTATGAAAGTAGAAAACCTGACCTGAGCCACGGGATCCAAAACGTGTGTAAAGGGGCCAGCGTCTCCCCAGCCCCGCCAGCACGGCCGAGCCGGCCGACAGAGAGAGAACAGCACCACGTGACCGCACTCACAGGTGGGGTCTTTAAAAATGACACAGACGAGCTTATTTACAGAACAGAAGCCGACTCACAGGCATGGAACACGCACTCACGGTTACCGGGGGAGGGGGTGGGGAGGGATAAACTGGGAGTTCGAGATTTGCAGATACTGACTACTAGGTATAAAACAGATAAACAAGTTTCTTCCGTAGAGCTCAGGGAACTTTATTTAGTATCTTCTAGTAACTTATACTGAAAAAGAATATGAAAAGGAATGCACGTATGTGTACGTGTGACTGAAGCACGATGCTGGCACCAGAAATAATTGGCACAACACTGTAAACTGACTACACTTCAATTAAAGACAATTAATTTTTTAAAAAGTATGACTATTATCAAAAAGACCACAAGGAAGTGTTGGCGAGGACATGGAGAAAAGGGAGCCCTCGTGCACTGCTGGTGGGAATGCAAATTGGTGCAGCCGCTGTAGAAAACAGTACGGAGGTTCCTCAAAATACTAAACACAGAGCTGCCACATGATCCAGCCACCCCATTCCTGGGTATTCACCCGAAGAAAACAAAAACATTAATGTGAAAACATGCACGCACCCCAGTGTTCACAGCAGCACTACTTACAACAGCCAAGACAGGGAAGCGACGCAAACGTCCAACAAGATGGCTGGATAGAGACGGCGTGGCGTGTACACAAATGGAATACGATTCAGCCACAGAATAGGAATGCTCACCTGCTACGACAGCACGGATGGCCTTGGGCGTTATGCTAAGTGAAGTAAGTCAGACAGAGAAAGACCAACACCACACGATCTCACTCATACGTGGAATCTGAAAAACAACAAAACAAAAATGAACAAACAAAATGAAACAGAAACAGACTCCAATACAGAGAACAAACAGGAGGTCGCCAGAGGTGGGGAGGGGCCAGACAGGTGAAGGGGAATTAGAGACACACCTCCAGCCGCACGACGAGTAGGCCACGGGGATGTGACGCACAGCACGAGAAGCACGGGCAGGCACGTTGCAGCCACTTTGCCCCAGGACGGATGGCTCTGTGTCTAACGCGGTCATCATTTCTTAATGTGCATAAACGTCGAATTCTTGTGCAGCACAGCTAACAGCGCGCCATCTGTCAGCGCTGCTTCAACAGTAAGTAAATGCACAAATAAGCCAGCGGTAGGTGACGGCAGGCCGAGCGGGAGGAAGTGACGGACGCCGCAGGGGCAACGGCGAGGCCCAGCAGCAGCACTGCAGGCAAACACGCTGTCTGAAAAGGAGGAGGTCTCCTTGGAGTTCTGTTTGCCAGGACCAGCCCGGAGCCAGAATGAAGGCAGTCGCTCGGGAAGCCCTTCCGTGTTGAGGTGGTTCAGAGAAGCAGGCGGCACAGGGCCAGGTAGGGACGCAGACACACCGCACTGCCACTGGATGTGCTCTGTCTTTGCGGCAGGGAGAATCCGAAAGCCTTCGGGGTCACGAAGCTTCCGAGGCTGCTCCTCTTCCCGTCCCAAGGAATCGCCTACAAATAGCAAATCCCGAGGGTTTTGTTCAAGAAACAATGAGTCATAAATCTGAACCAGAGCAGAATTGATTAAAAAAAAAAACAGCAACAAATGCACCCACAGATGAACACTCACCAGAAACATACAAGCGAAGGATGAGAGGAGAGCTTCGCCTGCACGGGTTGAGAAAATAACAATAATGATAATGAAGCAATTGGATTCACAAAGGAAATCACAGCTCCCAAGTGCAAGGGCGTGGAGAAGAGACGGCTGCTAACAGGAGGAGGTGGAGGGCAGCCTGGCCAAACTGCCGACCGCTAGCACGGAGCCCCCAGACCAGCTGGAACCACAAGGTTGATGATGCCCGAAGCTTCACCTGGATGCCAACCAATCCGAGAACTGTGCACCAGCGGATCAGACGCGCCGCAGCACCCCCCCCCCCGACAAGGCCTTCAACACCCCTTCCCTGAAAGCCCTCGGGGAGTTCGGGCTTTGAGCACGAGCGGCCTGCTCTCCTAGCTGGGCGCCTGCCTTTCCTTCACCACCACCGGCGTCAGTAGATTGCCTTTACTGCATGCGGACGAGCAGACCCGAGTCTGGTTCAGTAACACGCGGGGTCACATGGGGTCAAAGTCCCTGGGAGACAAGGAAGTCCCCGGCGTCCAGACTTGGTGTGGGAATCATTCCATAACGTGTGCAAATGTCAATTCACTGTCTAACACAGCTGAAGATGCTGCCAGTGGGCGCAGCCGGAGTTCCAGGCCCTTGTCCCGTCCCAGAAAGAGCTCAGAGACAAGACACAGGGGTTAAAAAAGTAAAGTGAGGATTTATTAAAGGGGGGATGGTACATTCTCAAGGCGAGAGCGGGCAGGCTCAGGGGAGCGGCTGCCCTGAGTTTCTTTGGCAACTTAGCTACACGGGGTGTAAAAATGAATGGGTGGAATATTCACTGGGGAGGGCAGGGCTTGGAGTCGTATTCCCTGATTATCATCCCAACTCCCCCTTCCCAAAGGGAGGAGGGATTTTTGTCCTCACTTAGTCTGGATCAGAAGTGTCACAGCGTCTGGGCTTGATGGCTACTTCTGATCCCCAAGGCTGATTTTATTGAAATGAGGGCATAGTGAGCAAAAGGTCACATTCCGACACTGGAGATTCCTGCCTTTCCTCACCTTTCTTTGTTCTTCTCCAGGCCACTTGTCACCCCAGAAAGCATGATCCCTTATCAGCCCAAAGGCTCCTGCTTTTCCTTCTCTGCCCAGGGACCCCTGCTGCTCACATGATGTGTGGTTCCCTGCATTTGGCCCGTGCCCCTCCTTTCTGCCCAGTTCCTGCCGTTTGGTCTGCGTCCCCCTTCTCTGCTCACATCTAGCTGTCTGCCTGCTCTAACAAAACTAACAGAATCCTGTGCAGCAACTTTATTTCAATAAAGAAATAAATGGGCCAAAAGCAGCTGACACTGGGCAGAGGCCTCACGGGAGGAAGTGACAGATGATATGGAACAGTGGGTCCCGGGCGTCATGTTCTGGGTGGATTTTCTCTGGCTCCCGTGTTCCCTGTCAGGATGTGGATATAACTGACCAAGCGCACCCCTTGAAAAACCAAGTACCCAGACAGCCGTCTTCTGCAGAGAGAAAGGCTTTATTGCCGGGCAGCCAAGAAAGGAGACGGGGGACAATGCTCAGAAGTAGGAGCAGGGCCGGGGGAGGGGGTTGTGCTGGGAATCGATTGGTGGAAAGTTAAGGTACGTTTCAAGAGTTCTGTGCACAGATACAGCTGCTCATGCCCTGCATGGGCCGTGTGTGCATTCTGGGGGAGTTCTGTGTGTTGCACACAGCGGATTTTCAGCCTCTGACGTCCAAAGTTCACTATCAATCATCCTAGTCCCTCAGGGTGCTGTGAGGAAGGGGCTGATCTGTCCACACGTTGTTTCCAGACCTGAGGTGTTCTGCAAAGCAAACCTGGGGTCTCTGTTAATCACCTTGTTTCCCCCCCAAGGGACTTGAGTGTGCAAGTTGCGGGGTGTGGTTTGACACCCACTCCCCCTAAACTGAGTTCCTCTGCCAAGCTTGTGACTAATCTCTCTCTCCAAAACTTTATTCCCTTTCTTGTCCGACACCTGTTACCATTAAGATTGAGGGTATCAAAGGAAACAGAGGATTTAAACCAAGCAGGACCCTGTGGGGCCTCTGGGTACAAAAGCCTTTCCATGTCCCCCGCTTCTCATTTGCAGGAAAAAGGCTTCAGACTCCTAGACCTTCCCTGAGTTCCTAACCAGGGAAGTGAGGGAATGCAGAAATGAAGGAGGAGTCAAGAAACAGCAGAGCAGCAATTAAGCAGGGTCCTGGTTTCTCCTCAAGGGAGACACATGACAATGTACCTTTGAGTTCTTCTGCAGGAACTCAGTCCCACCGCCCAAGGTGGAGGATGGTAACTTTGCACCGAGCACCAGCTCTGGACCCCAGACTGGCTGGAACCAGAAGCCTGATGAGTGAGACCCCTGGAAGACCACCCTGGCACCCCCAGCACCCGGTCAGGGGAAGGGCACACACCCTGCAGGCCAGCCCTCCATCTTCCCATAAAACTCTCCGCTGAAGCCCATCGGGGAGTTTGGACTTTCCAAAGGCACCCGTCCCCCTCGCTCGGCCCTGTAGTAACCCTTCCTCTGCTCCAGACCCTGACATTTCAGTTTGTCTGGACTCACTGTGCGTGGGGCACACAAACTTGGGTTTGACGACAGATTCGTGGAGAGTATTGCTTTATTTCAAGACGGAGTTTTTGAATTCCACTTTAAAATATTTTTTCTCGTCCATTACTTTTGGTAGCTGATTTTGGAAAGAATTAATTTAGGCAGCATTCAAAACTACAAGTCATCAACAAGGTGGAAGTCAGGCTGGCCTTTGACTTCTTACCAGGTACATTTAACACCAGCGGACAGTGACCAGTGCCCACAGGACCTTCCAGGGAAGACATGAGGCCCCTGGGAGCTGCCATGCACCAGTCTGTCCTCCGAGAATAAAGGCTACTGGACCAGGGGATGCAAACTAAGTGTCCATCGGCGGGTGAATGGATGCAGAATGCGTGGTATCTATATGCAGTGGAATATTACTCAGCCATGAGAAAGGAAGAAATCCTGCCATTGGCGACAACACCGGTGGACCCTGAAGGCACTATGCCAACTGAGATGAGTCAGGCAGAGAAAGACAGATGTGGGGCCATCTCACAAATGCATGGAATCTAAAAAAGCTGAATTTGCAGAAACAGAATAGAAAGGGGGTTGGGAGGTGGGCAAAATGGGGAGATGCTATTTAAGGTACACACCTGCATCTTAAATTCTGGGAATCTCAGACACAGCACAAAGATTATAGGCAACAGTGATGTGTGTATTATAGACTTGAGTTATGCTAGGTCTTAACTGTTCCCATCATAAAAAAAAGCAATGATGATTATGTGAGGTGATAGACGTGTCAGCTAAAACCACAGTGGTCATCATTCTGCAATATATAAATGCACCAGACTAGGGGAGGGTGTAGCTCAGTGGTAGAGCGTGTGCTTAACATGCACAAGATCCTGGGTCAATACCCTGTACCTCCGTTAAAATAAGTAAACCTAGTTACCTCCCTCCACAAAAACAAACAAATAAATAAATAAAAATAAATGTACCAAATCAACAAGTGTGCTCCTTAAACTTTACATAATATTGTAAAGTCAATTATATCTCAATAAAAACGAAGTGTTTTACTGCTGTGAGAATGTAGTTTGGTGCAGCCATTATGGAAAAGACTATGGAGATTCCTCAAAAATCTTAAAACAGACTTACCCTGTGATCCAGTGATCCCACTCCTGGGCACATATCCAGAGGGAACTAATTTGAAAAGATACATGCACCCCAATGTTCATAGCAGCACTGTTTACAACAGCTAAGACATGGAAGCCACCTAAATGTCCATGGTGTATATAGACAATGGAATACTACTCAGCCATAAAAAAGAATAAAATAATGCCATTTGCAGCAACATGGATGCTCCTAGAGAATGTCATTCTAAGTGAAGTAAGCCAGAAAGAGAAAGAAAAATACCATATGAGATCGCTCATATGTGAAATCTTAAAAAAAAAGAAAAAAAGAGGACACTGTGAACTCATCTACAAAGCAGAAACAGACTCGCAGACATTATCAATCTTATGGTTACCAGGGTTGGGAGGGGATAAATTTGGGAGTTTGAGATTTGCAAGTGTTAGCCACTATATACAAAAATAGATTTAAAAAACAAGTATCTTCTGTAGAGCACAGGGAACTATATTGAATATCTTGTAATAACCTTTAATGAAAAAGAATATATGTATGTATGTATGTATATGTGTGACTGGGACGTTGTGCTGTACACCAGAAATTGATACACTGTAACTGACTGTACTTCAATAAAAAATAATAATAATAAATTTTTTAGAAAAACAAAGTGTTTTATAAAAAATAATAAAGGCTACCGAAAACAGTTTGAACATGCAAGAATACAGGAAATATGTTTCCATAACCCCCAACATGGTGCACCTGCTACTGGAAAGCTTCAGCTACCAACGTGCCAGGGAGGCGGGGCCAACGTGCCAGGGAGGCTGGGGCCAAAGGGCAGCCGTGGATGCTCAGCGCACTTAACTCCCTACAGAGCAGAAGCTTCATAACTGCCCAAAGCTGGGAGGAGGGCAGCAAACGTGGGAGTCAGAGCACTGTGAACTGCTGCCTCCTGCTAGCAGCTGGGTGTCCAAGCACGTCAGTAAGGCCAAGCCAAGGACTGGGAGCTCAGCGAGCGAGACCGCACAGCAAACACGAAGAACTTGACTCCAGAGGCCAGCGTCTACAGTGGGAGGGAAGGAGGACAGGGGAAGAGGGGCCCACCTGCTTCACGCGTGTTCCGGAGAGGGCCACGCGTGTGGGTGAAGAGGCAGCACAGAGGATGTCAGGGACACCCTTGTGGTAAAGGTGACCACTGCACACACAGCAGCAAAGAAAGACACCTTGAAATGAAAACCTGCTTCTGCAAGTTTAAAAAATAGGGAAGTGCGGCATAAAACGGTAAAACAGGATTGATGCCAAATGTATCCACCTGTCTTACCAATAAGTGTGAGCAGTCTTAACATGCCTGCTAAAAGGAACAGCCTTTCAGACTGGATCACAAAACAACAGCCAACTCTCCCAGCACGTGAGAGCTTCATGCATCACACATCACACGAGAAGCGCTGGCAGACCTGAGTCGAGGAGTGCCAGGAGATCCAGCCGCTTCCTCTGCGATACAATGTGAAGCTCTGTGTCCCCGGCAGACGCCTCTCTTAGATCGGCCTCCCGTCCCCTTGGGGAAGGAAGGCTGTTAGCAGGTGCCAAGTGCCTTTCGCACCAGGTCCTTCACTTCCTTTATCTCTTAATTCTGCGAGACTGTGGCAAGCAAGACGCTGTTACCCACATTTTTACAGCTGAGGGAATCTGATGCTCAGAGCATTTAAGTGGTTTTTCAACGTAACACTGACATCAACGTGGGAGACTCACCTAGGGAGCCCCGATCCTTCCCTGCTCCAAGGCGGGTGGGTGGGGTCCACCTACTGCAGGGGCCACTGGGAGCTGGCGTGGCCCGGCGCAGATACAGCATCGCCAGCAGAAAAGCGATTCACCACAGGGGGCTCATTGCAGTGGGCCAAGGACTGTGGGGCAGCGCGTCTGGATGGGAAGGCCAGCGCGTGTCAAGTCTTCAGAGGGGGTTCTTCACGTTCTGGAAGCTGGGGGAACCGTACTTCCTGCTTCTGTCCATCCCAAGGCTTCACCCGTGGAACATCTACGAAGTCCAGCGCTGTGTGGGTGGCCAGCCAGGACAGTGGTCACCGGGAGCCTTCCAAGAACTCTGAGGGCACTTGGCGCTTCTCCCTTCCCTTTCACCACAGGCTGGAAACTCATGACATGGAGAAAAGCTGGCAAGCTGCCTCAAAATGCAGAGCGCTTGGTGATACAAACAAATGAGTGAAAATAAATTGTGCAAATAAATGTGCACAAATAAATGCATGTAAATAAATGTGTGCAAATAAACGTATGCAAATGTATGTGTGCAGCAATGATGGGGCCGTCTGTCCGGTGCCTCTCCCTGTCCTGTATGATGTGGGTGAATGCCCAGCGCTCTTGCCCTGCCTACGGCTGTGGCTCCCCTCCCTGGGGACTGTCAGCCAAGCATTGACCTTGGCCTGATTTACTGTAACCCTAGGGCAAAGGAGGGGTGAAGGAGATGTCATGGTCTCCTGATCACTGAGGTTCTGTTGAACATCCAGGTCATTATCCTGAAGGTGTCGTGAGGAAGAACAAGTTGGGCCCCATGTTAGATCTGCTGTCTTGGCTCTCACCCTCTGCTCTGCTTCCTATGCTCAGTCAGACTGGTTCTGCACCTCTTGTGAAAGAATATTGCCTGGAGCCTGAAGTAGACGGGACAGGCCATTCTCAAGGCTCTGACTTCTAAGAGTATAACCCTTTCCATCCATATAAAGACAGCAAGTTGCAGAAAAGAAAGTAACATTTGTCTTGTTGGAAGTTTGTAGGGACACCGTGACCTGACCCACGTGGACGGCTGCAAGAACAAAGGGTTCAGACACCAAGAAGTTTGCAACAACCAACCACAGCCCCTCCCTTTTTTAGTATAAGAGGAGCCTAAATTCTGACTCAAGGAAGATGGTTCTCTGGGACATGAGTCACCCATCTTCTCGCTCTGCCAGCTTTCCACATAAAGTCTCTCTTCCTTGCCCCAACACCTCGCCTCTTGATTTATTGGCCTGTCGCGCAGCGAGCAGAACGAGTCTGGACTTGGTAACAAGGGGACAGGCATGTCCCACTGTCAAGGGAATGCCTCCCTCAGGATCTGAACCCCAAGAGCTCCTGCTTCCATCACTGAAAACCCCACCGAGGCTGCTCACCCCGGTCCCTGCAGCACTGCCCAGGAGTGGCCAGTCTAAAATGAGGTGCTCGTACAGCAGCTCAGCCTCCCTCGGTCTCCGAGAGGAAGGTGCTCCCGGGGCCGAGGGACAGCACAGCCAGGGGAGGCCTGAGATGGACACAGCATCGTTCTGGACGTGGAGACGTGGAATCAGCGGGCGCTTCCCTTCTTCCATGAAGAGCCAGACTACAGTGAGATTGCGTTTGCTCCTGCCCCTCCTTTCTGCTTCCGGCCACAGCAGCTACTCTACCATCATGAAGGAATGGCCAAGACATCCCCAGAGATGCAGCCACCACTCCCCGCCCCATAACCTCGTCCCTGAGCAAATCCCCACCCCACGTCCTCGCCCCACGGGGGAGGCCAGCCGGCCTTGGTGGACCCATTGAAGATCAGACCTTCTGTCGCCTGGAGCTGGAGGTGCTCCTTCGCACAGACCCTGACGACACCCCAGTCAGTGTCCTTCCCTGGGGACGTGGGGCACTTAGGAGACTCCCGAGAGTCTGCAGAGGGCGGGGGGCAGGCACCAGGATCTTTTGTTCTTTTTCCGACCGTTGTCTTTTGAAATGTATAGTGTGAGTTGGTGCCACTTTTTAAAAATTTGCTTGTGCGCTGTCATCTTTCTTTCTGGCCTTCCCATTTTTGCTCATGCCACTGGGAATTAAGAGCGGGCACCCCGCTCCTCCCCCCTTCGGCAACCTCTCACAGCTGCTGCTTCACGACTGAAGCAGCCACGTGACCTTGCATTGCTTCTGCCCTGAAACAAGACACGCTTTTTCCTCTTGCGTTTGTGCCCACAAGGACCTTCCTTCTGCAGTCAAGTGCCCAGAGACCAGGTCCCCATCAGTGGAGGCCAGCAGAAGCCGAGTCTCGGCCACAAAGCGCTCTCCCCTAGAACACGAGGACGGTTCTCATTACTTGCTGAAGCACACCTGTGTTCTGGCCATCTGGTCTACCACTGCCCCAGCTCTGGGGCAATGGGACCTTGGAGTGGGATTCACTTGCCAAGTCGTGGTGGCACTGCTTGGAGGGCCGTGGAGCCCCCAGGCCCACCAGCAGCCCCTGCCCTTCATCAAGGCCTCTGACCCCCAGGCAGATGTTGGGCATCACCTCTGACTCATCCATCTCCTGGACGTTGTGACCCAGGAGTTCAAGGAGCAGAGTGAATGCTGCTGCCACCCGCCTCCCACCATGGCAGACCTGAGGGCCTTTCCCTCTGGCTGCTCAGTCGCAGCTCACTGGCTATTTTCAGCAGCAGCTGCACGGTGTATGCCGACTCTCACAAGGCAGCTGAGTGGCCAGGGCACCCTCCCTCCCTGCCTTTAGGAGCTCAGTCCTCAGCTCAAATCCAAGCTCTGCTCAGGGAAGCCAAGCCAGGAGACACCTTCCCGGTCACCTGCTCCAGAGGCGGGGGGGGGGGGGTGCTGTGAGACCACAGCAAAAGCCGGGAGACCAACTCCACATGGCTTCGGGGCCCAGTTCTGGCCACCCCACACACAGGTCCAGATGCCACACCGGCACTCACTGGGGCACACACCAGTAACACGCATGCCCTTCCCCTGGCATGTGCTGTGGTGGTTGGAGGCAGGAGCGAGATCCCAGAACTGGGCCATGGGACGCTGAGACAGCGGGAGGGGGCTGCCTTGAGGGAGCCCTGCCTACAGACTGGGAGCCGCCCGCACAGCCCCAGAGGGTCAGGCAGAGGAACCGCACTCCCCCAGGGAGCAGGACCTCAGCCCACGAGGCGAGGGCAGGCTCAGGAGGCCATACCCCAGTGGTCCCGCCCCAGGTCCTCCCAGCTCTCAGGCCACACTCGCTGCTTCAGAGCAACAGACCCCTGCACCTTCTCCACCCCTCCCCATCTCACCTCTCCTCTTCTCCCCAAACGGCCTCCTCCGTGGGCTCTTCTGGGCACTCAGTCCACAGTGCAGCCCTCATAGCTCAACGCTGGGGTCTCCTCTCACCACCCCGAACCCAGACGTGTCCACCCATTGCCCGTGGTCCTGGTGTATCTGGGGGCCTCCCAGCACGCCCGCCGGCCTGCCTGAGGCTGCTGCGTCTGGCATCTCCCCACCTCTCCTAGACCCAGGCCGGAGCCGTCCCAAATCCTGAGGCAGCAGCCTCACAGTCGCCACCGTTCTCCCAGCCCTCTGTCCCCCACCCCCTCCTGCCCACTCCCCTGTGGGAGCCTCCCTGTACCTGCAGGCTCACAACCCTCTCCCAGCACCCAGGCTTCCGCCTCTGATGCCCCAGGCCAGCCTGAATCTGTCCTCCAGCCTGCCCCAGACAGAAGCCGCCCTTCCTCAGCCTCTTTGCTGGGCACACAGCCCCCTTTACATCCAGTCACATCAGACCACCTACCATTCTCCTCCGGGCCTAGGACCCAGCCTCTAGATCTCAGCCTCAGCTGGAATCACACACACACACACACACACACACACACACACACACACACACACACACTTCCCCTCCCCCAGGACCCCCAAGGTCTGGGCGGGTCTGGGCAGGGCTCCCTTAGACCACCATGCTCCCCCCTCGTAACCGCCCCCCTGCCCAGGGCATCAAAAGCTGAGATCCTTCCCAAAGGACCTTCAGCCCGGGGACAGGGCAGGGACCTGGGCCTGTGGGCACACAGTGGCCCGACACTTGGTGCACCCTCAGCCCCTGGGAGCCCAACTTCCCTGGAGGACTGTGAACACGGAGAAGTAACAAGGGGGCTGCTGCCGGCCCCACAGCTGCGACCAAAGAGAGTCCCGGACAGACCCCACGGGGGCCAGGCCAGGGCAGAGCCCGCCCCCCCTGGGGTCAGCACTGGCCTGGGCCCCTGCCCGCTGCCTTGCGGGGGGCCCAGCGCCAGGGCAGGTGGCCTCCAGACAGCCGGGGGGCACAATCTGGAATTTGCTCTTATTTCTGAAAGAAAAAGTCAGCTGTGCAGGCAGCCTTCGACGCTTTGAGGATTGTTAGCAGATGACTTGTAGCTGGCCCAGGAATGCCTGTGAGGGCGGGCAGGGAGAGGTCTCCCCTGGGCTCTGTGGCCCACCTGCCAGCCCTTGGGGTTTTGGCTGAGCTGGGAACCGCAGTGCTAACTGGAGCCACAATGACTGACAACTCTACAAAAACCTCTGGCCAGAGCCGCCCCAGGGCAGCCAGGTCCCCGCCCCAAGGGCTCACGGCCAGGTGCACAAGGGGGTCAGGTTTCCGGTGGACAAGAGATGGGTCACATCCCAGGCAAGGGACTAGGTCCCCGGGGCTGGGGGAAGGGGCCAGTGCAGCAGCCTGGGCCCCAGGTCGTGGGGAGCCCAGCTGGGATCAGGGCTGTGGGGTGAGTGGCGCCAAGCCTTGGAGCAGCAGGGCGCGTGGAAGGTCGGGCAGGGAAAGCGTGGTCTCGGGGGACCAAAGCAAGTCAGGTGTCAGGACGTCCGAATCCTCGACCAGGAATGATGTAGGAGGGAGCCAGCGGGGCCTCTCCTCAAGCAGAGAGCAGGCTTCTGGTTCCGGGCTCCCGGGCCCCAGCTCCCTGCACCTGTTCTTCCCCCATTGCTGGGGCTCCTGGGCACCTGGGCACCGTGTCCTCAGGTGAGCCCAGCGTCCAGTCTCCAGCCTGGGGGACTGTGGGGCTGGGGTGGGCTGAGCCAAGCAGTCTGTTGTCCCAGGCTTGGGACAGGAGGTCAGGGGCTGGCAGGAGGCGGGGGGACAGGAGAAGCAGCGGGGCAGAGGCCATGTTGCTGGAACCTCGATCACTGGGGCCAGGGCACCTGGCCACTGTGTCCTCAGGTGAGCCTTCCCTGCGGCTGCTCTGCGTGGGCGTCCGGCCAGGTCCCTGGGCAGCTCCCCGAGCCTGCCTGCCCGAGGCCTGGATGAGGCTGCGGCTCCAGGGGACAGGCAGTCTTCTGGCCCCGTTAGGGGCAGTCCCTCGGGGTTCACAGAGCTCCTGGTGGTGCGCGAGCTCGTGAGAGCTGGGCTGAGGGAAGCCTGGGGGATAGGTGCCGGCTGGGAAGGAGAAGTTGTGGGCAGAGCCCAGCCAGGGCCCGGCTGGGGGTTTGTGCACTGGGGGCCAGGCAGGCAGACCAGTGTGGCTACAGGTATCTCGAAGTTTGGGGCCAGGGCACCCTGGTCACTGTCTCCTCAGGTAAGTACATCCTTTCCTTCCTCCCTCATCGCCCTGGGGTCTGTGTGGCCGTGGACAGTGAGGTCTGGCCCATCCAAGGGGCCCACACAGGTTTATGTCTGGGGGAGAGCCGGGACTATGTCCCTGTGCAATGCTTTGGACGCATGGGGCCAGGGGACACTGGTCACTGTCTCCTCAGGTAAGACAGCTCTCTGCCCTTGGTCCTGGGCTGGGAAGGACATTTCCAGAGATTCCTGGGTCTTTGCGGGGGCCCCAGGGGCTGCTTCTGAGGCCCTATGGCTGTTGGTCCTGGGAGATGGCGTCTCTCCAGTGGAGCGCGGGCTGGGCAGAGTGGGCCCGTGTCTGAGCCACAGAGACCGGGGGTCAGGGCTTTGTGCCGCCAGGTCGGTGGGCAGGCGGCTCGGGTTTTTGCACACCGCCTAACGGGGCCCGTGGCATTGTGATGAGTATAACTACTGGGGCCAGGGGACCCAGGTCACCGTCTCCTCAGGTGAGTCTTCTCAAGCCTCTCTCCTCAGTCTCTCCGAGGGTTTTTGCTGCATTTTAGGGGGGAAATTAGGGGGTCTGAGTCTTGGCTCTAGAGGGCCTGGGGTCTTAGGAAGAGGGCCTGGGGGCCCCAGGCTCACACCAGCAAGGAGGGTCAGGCGCCCTCCCCTCCTGGGCTCTGCAGCCAGGGCCTTCTCTGCTGGTCTCAGCCACACTTGGCCTCTGGGGGCCCGAGGTCCCCAGCCCTGTGGGCCTCACTAGGTGTCATATGAGGTGGTCCCAAGAGCTCAGCCGGCCGCCAGCATTTGCCTGGGGTCTTGACACAGTTGTCACAATGTGACAACCAGTTTGAATACTGGGGCCAGGGCATCCTGGTCACTGTCTCCTCAGGTAAGATAGCTCTCTGCTCTCAGTCCTGGGCTGAGAAAGAAACTTCCAGAGATTCCTGGGTTATGTGGGAGCCGCGGGGAGGCTGTTTCTGAGGCCGCTTATCTGTCGGTCCTGAGGAGATGAGTCTCTGCCGGTGGAGCGCGGGCTGGGCAGAGTGGGCTCCGTGTCTGAGCCACAGAGACCGGGGGTCAGGGCTTTGTGTGGCCAGCTCGCTGGGAGGGGGGCTCGGGTTTTTGCACACCGCCTAATGGGGCCCGTGGCGTTGTGCTGACTTTGGTTACTGGGGCCAGGGGACCCAGGTCACCGTCTCCTCAGGTGAGTCCTCATCCCCTCCCCACTTCCACTGCAGCTGAGGAGAGCTGGGGTGTGGGGGTCTCGGTGTTAGAGGCACAGGGGCATTTTGGGGCTCAGGAAAGGGAGTCGGGGAGAGGCTCCTCGTGAACAGGGGCTGGAGGTGGGCCTCTCTGCCCCAGGGACGCCCTAGTGTGGGGGCCGGGCGGAGCCCTTGGCTGGTCTGGCCATTTAATTCGAGCGTTGCCAGGGGCTCCCGTCAGCTTTCGGCGGGGTGGCCGCTTGAGCTTGGCTGGATTTCCGAGGTGGAGTTAGGAGTCTGTGTTTCGTGGTCAGACGGCCCAGGCAGGCAGTGGCCGGGCTTCTGGGGGGCCAGACTGCAATGTGGGGTCTCCAGGGCGGCCGGGAGAGAGCGGCGCCGACAGAGGGTTCTGGGGCCCTCTGGGTTTGTGACTCAGAGGGTCACTTGCATGTGGTTCCGGGAGACAGTGCGGGTCCCCAGGCAGCCGCGGGGCCGTGCCAGGCCTCCGAGGTTTTTGTGGGGTGAGGCTGGAGCTTCCGCCATTGTGATTACTACGGCATGGACTACTGGGGCAAAGGAACCCTGGTCACCATCTCCTCAGGTAAGAGTGGCCCCTCCAGGGCCTTTGTGTTCTTCTCCTGTCTGTGGGGTTTTCTGAGCATTGATATCTGGTCCTTAGGAGGGTCCATGTCCCCCAGGTGGCCTGGGCAGGGCTGGCCAGGAGGGGATGGGGACCAGGTGCCCTGGGGATTTCAGAGCCTCTGGATTTTCTGACGCCTTTCAAAAATCGGAATAGTGCCAGCATTCAGGAGGGGTCTCAGGCAGGAAGGGCCACTGAGAGTGAGCCCCAGAACCCCCTTGGTGGCCAGGCGGTTTGGTCTGTGGCGGGAGAGCTTCTGCTGTTGCGGTCACAGAGTCGGCTGAGAGGTGTGCCCGACACCAGTGTTTGCACGCACGGGGCAGAGTGGAATACTCTCTGGGCTAGGAGCTGCGCTCTGGGCTAGACTGTACTGAAAATTCCTCGTTGCTTGGGAAGAGAACAGCCTGGTGAGGAAGGACAGGCAGAGTCTTGATCTTGGTGACAGCAGGGTGCCTCAGCCCCTGAAGCAGAGAACTTGGGAGGCTACAGCTGCTGGGCTCTGTGAGAAAAGTTTCTAAGAGAAAGGGAGGTGTTCATCAACAGGAGTACTTCGAAAATATTAAAAGGCAGGATAGCTTTGAAGTGGCTCCTGAGACAGATGACTAAGAAAATTGTGACTTTAAAATGTGAGAAATTTTCGAGCAATGACTTTTTTTAATGTTTAAGTATTTTAAATTCTTATCATTCAATTAACAACCATGAACCATGTCTCTCGGGAGCCATTAGTTCTGAGTTAGGCCCAGAGCAGTTGTGCAGAGCTGTTGGCCCCTGATCCGGGGCTGAGCTTTGAGGTTAATAAATTCAGAGTATTATTCTTTAATTAACTGATGGTGTTGAGTTAGCCAAGATGGCCGCAGGCAGCGCTGGCCACCTGCAGCAGGTGGCAGGAAGCGGCTTCGGCCGAGTCTATTTTAGGAAGTGAGAAAGCCCGAGTGGTAAATTTACAGCTTGTGGTTGCGAGGGTGGTTTGCCCAGCCTCGCGGCACTGAAGGTGCTCCACAGAGAAAAACAACACCTGGATAATTTGCATTTCTAAAAGAGGGCAAACTTGCTGACAGAAACTAGAACGTTCCGGTTTTAACTACTTGAGCTTAACTTTCAGACTTAGCTTATCAACTGCTCATTTATACTCATTTTCCAAGTAAGACCTTTAAGAAACTGCATAGCGAGGTGCAGTTTAGCAATGCATTCGTATAATTTTTAAAGCGTTAATCCTTCAAGGTAGTTCATCGCAAACCGTCCTCCAGGGTCCCCAAAGCGCTGTTTTCACAAGGACTGTGTTCAGAGATTTTAGTTGGTCGATTTTCTCTTCGTGATGAAGAAACACTCTGCTGTTCAGCTACAGTTGCCTTCGTCTCAGTGTTTGTCAAGACCGCTTTTCAGGTGCCCACCTGAGGACGGGTTTTAGGGGAAATGTGTGTGTCCGTCATGAGCTGTTTCGGTCAGACGTGTGAGCTGGTGCATTGAGAGGATGCCCAGTGAGGTTCTGAATCAGAAGGGCAGGACACCTTAGAAGGACGGTCTGTTCTGGAAGGTCGACCCAGCGTCTGAGTTGAAGGTGCTCCGGTGGAGGGCCCCGGAGCGGGGGCCCCGGCCTCGCCACAGCCGGGGTCTCCTGGGACCACCCGGAGCTGGGAGCGGCAGGTGCGGTGTGTGCCGCCGGGCCCCTCGGCTGTCCGTGAATCAGTCTTCTTAATGGATCTGGAGGAACCCTTCCATGCCAGGGACCCCACGGAGCTCCCCAGGGGCCAGGCACCGAGACGGTAAGAGAGGCAGCCCCACTGCCAGATTTCCTGCTCGGGACAGCGCGTAGGCAGCGTTTCTGCTCCACTCGGGGGAGGGCGGTCTTCAACGCCCGCTCGGTGAGACAGAGACTTGTTGTGTGAATCCCTCGAGGGGCCGCTGTCCGGCTGGGCCACGTCTGACTTTCCCTAAAGAACAGGCCAAGGACAGCGTGGCGGGGGCTGCTCCACAGCCCCCTAACTACTGCCGGCGTGGCTCCCGCTGCTTCCACAGACCCAAGGCACCCCTTACCACGTCCTCGCTTAAATGCACGCAGTTTAAACGCAGCTTTGGGTTTAAGGTCTTTGCTGTGTGTGTGAAGGTGGCCTCTGCTTTCTGCAGAGTTTATGATAAAGAGCAGAATTGTGAGTGGCAACCTCAGGTACAATGCGTTTCCTGGTCATTTCTAGTGAGGGATTTTCCTAGAGGGAACTTAGTCAAGTCGGGACTCACTTTAGACTCAGGAGGGAGGAATTCGCGCCAAGGGTAAGCGCACAGGAAGGCGAAGGCACCCGGGAGACGATCCCCAGGGCTCTCCTCTCCGCGAAGAAGCAATGCTGCCAGTTCCAGGGAGGGACCTTTCCTTCTGACAGTGGCCAGTGCAGCTCCTGAACAAGACGTGCTAAGGAGCTGAAAGCCTCCGGGCAGCATTTCATTCAGACAGCTGAAGGGGGGTAGCGACTGGTGCCGCTCAGGAGCCGTGGCCGCTGGGCCTGGGCAGGGACGGAGGAGCTGGGGTACCCGGAGTGAGGGGGACTCCGAGGAGGAGAAGGAGGAAGGGCCACCAGGAAGGAACTGACCCTGCACCGAGCCCAGCTGTGCAGGACTCCTGGATGAGATGGCCTTAGCTGAGCCAGGCGGGTCTGGAGGTCCCACCCTTTCTGGCCGGTACCATGGGCTTTCAGGAAAGAACCGGGCCGAGCCAGAGCTGAGATGAACTAAACTGGATTGAACTGGGCTTCCTGAGCCGGGCTGGGTTAAGCCAGGCTGAGCCAACCTGAGCCGTGCTGAGTAGGGCTGATCCAGGCTGAGCTGGGCTGAGCTGGGCTGGGCTGGGCTGAGCTGGGCTAAGCTGGGCTGGGCTGAGCTGAGCTGAGCCAACCTGAGCCGAGCTGAGTAGGGCTGATCCAGGCTGAGCTGAGCTGAGCTGAGCTGGGCTGAGCTGAGCTGGGCTGAGCTGGGCTGAGCCAGGCTGGGCTGAACTGGTCTGAGCAGGGCTGAGCTGAGCTGGGTTGAGCTGGGCTGAACTGAGTTGAGCTGAGCTGGGCTGAGGTGGGTTGAGCTGAGCTGGGCTGAGCTGGGCTGAACTGGGTTGAGCTGAGCTGAGCTGAGCTGAGCTGGGCTGAGCTGAGCTGGGCTGGGTTGAGCTGGGCTGAACTGGGTTGAGCTGAACTGAGCTGAGCTGGGCTGAGCTGAGCTGGGCTGAGCTGAGCTGAGCTGAGCCGGGCTTAGCCAGGCTGAGCAGGGCTCAGCTGGGCTCAGCTGAGCTGAGCTGAGCTGGGCTGAGCTGGGCTGGGCTGAGCTGGGTTGAGCTGAGCTGGGCTGAGCTGAGCTGAGCTGAGCTGGGCTGGGTTGAGCTGAGCTGGGCTGAGCTGAGCTGGGCTAAGCTGGGCTGAGCTGGGTTGAGCTGAGCTGAGCTGAGCTGAGCTGGGCTGAGCTGAGCTGGGCTGAGCTGGGTTGAGCTGAGCTGGGCTGAACTGGGCTGAGCTGAGCTGAGCTGAGCTGGGCTGAGCTGGGCTGAACTGGGCTGGGCTGAACTGGGCTGAGCTGAGCTGAGCTGGGCTGGGCTGGGCTGGGCTGGGCTGGGCTGAGCTGGGCTGGGTTGAGCTGAGCTGGGCTGAGCTGAGCTGAGCTGGGCTGAGCTGAGCTGGGCTGAGCTGGGTTGAGCTGAGCTGGGCTGAGCTGGGCTGAACTGGGTTGAGCTGAGCTGAGCTGAGCTGGGCTGAGCTGAGCTGAGCTGGGCTGAGCTGGGCTGAGCTGAGTTGGGCTGAGCCAGGCTGAATGGACTGAGCTGGGCTGAGCTGAGCTGAGCTGGGCTGGGCTGGACTGAGCTGAGTTGGGCTGAGCCCGGCTGGGCTAAACTGGGCTAAGCCAGGCTGAGCCGGGCTGAGCCAGGCTGAGCTGAGTTGGGCTGAGCCAGGCTGAATGGACTGAGCTGGGCTGAGCTGAGCTGGGCTGAGCTGAGCTGAGCAGGGCTGAGCTGGGCTGGGCTGGGCTGGGCTGGGCTGGGCTGAGCTGGGATAAGCTGGGCTGAGCTGAGCTGGGCTGAGCTGGGCTGAACTGGGTTGAGCTGAGCTGAGCTGAGCTGAGCCGGGCTTAGCCAGGCTGAGCAGTGCTCAGCTGGGCTCAGCTGAGCTGAGTTGAGCTGGGCTGAGCTGGGCTGGGCTGAACTAGGCTCAGCTGAGCTGAGCTGGGCTGAGCTGGGCTGAGCTGAGCTGGGCTGGGTTGAGCTGGGCTGAACTGGGTTGAGCTGAACTGAGCTAGCTGGGCTGAGGCTGGGCTGAGCTGAGCTGGGCTGGGTTGAGCTGGTCTGAACTGGGTTGAGCTGATGAGCTGAGCTGGGCTGAGCTGAGCTTGGCGGGTGAGCTGGGCTGAGCTGGGCTGAGCTGGGGTTGAGCTGAGCTGAGATGAGCTGGCTTGAGCTGAGCTGAGATGAGCCGGGCTTGCCAGGCTTAGCAGGGGCTCAGCTGGCCACTGAGCTGAGCTGAGCGGGGCTGAGCTGGCCTGGGCTGAGCTGGCTGACTGGGCTGGGCTGAGCAGGGCTGAGCCAGGCTGACCGGGCTGAGCCAGCTGATCCAGGCTGAGCTGGGCTGGGCTGAACTGGGCTGAGCCGGGCTGAGCTGGGCTGAGCTGAGCTGGGCTGAACTGTGTTGAGCTGAGCTGGGCTGAGCTGGGCTGAGCTGAGCTGAGCTGGGCTGAGCTGAGCTGAGATGAACTGGGCTGGGCTGAGCAGGGCTGAGCCGTGCTGGTCTCAGCTGGGTTGAGCTGAGCTGAGCTGAGCCGAGCTGAGCTGGGCTGAGCTGGGCTGAACTGTGTTGAGCTGAGCTGGGCTGAGTTGGGCTAAGCCATGCTGGGTTGAGCTGAGCTGAGCTGGGCTGAGCTGAGCTGAGCTGAACTGGGCTGGGCTGAGCAGGGCTGAGCCGTGCTGGTCTGAGCTGGGTTGAGCTGAGCTGGGCTGAGCTGAGCTGAGCTGAGCTGGGCTGAGCTGGGCTGAACTGTGTTGAGCTGAGCTGGGCTGAGCTGGGCTAAGCCATGCTGGGTTGAGCTGAGCTGAGCTGAGCTGGGCTGAGTTGGGCTGAACTGGGTTGAGCTGGGCTGAACTGGCTTGAGCTAAGCTGAGTTGAGCTGGGTTGAACTGAGCTTGACTGAGCTGGGCTGAGCTGGGCTGAGCTGGGCTGAGCAGAGCTGAGCAGAACTTAGCTGAGCTGGCTAAGTTGGGCTGAGCTGAGCTGAACTGTGTTGAGCTGAGCTGGGCTGAGCTGAGCTGAACTGGGTTGAGCTGAGCTGGGCTGAGCTGAGCTGGGCTGGGCTGACGGAGCTGGGCTGAGCTGGGCTGAGCTGGGCTGGGCTGGACTGAGGCTGAGCAAGGCTGAGCTGAGCTGGGTTGAACTTGATTGAGCTGAACTGAGCTGAGCTGGGCTGGGCTGCAATGAGCCGAGCTGGGCTGGGCTGGACTGAGCTGAGTTGGGATGAGCCCGGCTGGGCTAAACTGGGCTAAGCCAGGCTGAGCCGGGCTGAGCCAGGCTGAGCTGAGTTGGGCTGAGCCGGGCTGAACTGAACTGGAGTGAGCTGGGGTGAACTGAGCCAGGTTGAGCCTGAGCTGGGCTGAGCTGGGATGAGCTGGGCCGAGCTGGGCTGAGCTGGGCCGAGCTGGGTTGAGCTGAGCTGGGCTGAGCCAGGCTGAGCTGGGCTGAACTGAACTGGAATGAGCCAGGTTGAGCTGAGCTGGGCTGAGCTGGGCTGAGCTGGGCCGAGCTGGGTTGAGCTGAGCTGGGCTGAGCCAGGCTGAGCTGGGCTGAACTGAACTGGAATGAGCCAGGTTGAGCTGAGCTAGGCTGAGCTGGGCTGAGCTGGGCTGGGTTGAGCTGGGCTGAGCTGGGTTGAACTGGGCTAAGCTGAGCTGAGCTGGCCTGACCTGGTTAAGCTGGTCTGAGCTGAGCTGGTTGAACTGGGTTGAGCTGAGCTGAGCTGAGCTGTTCTGAGCTGGGCTGAGTTAACCATGGTGAATGAGATGGATCAGTAGAAATGGGCTGGCTGAGTCAGCCTGACTTAAACAATATGATGAGCTGCTTCGGGATGGTTAACCGTGGCTGAACCAGGTGGGTCTAGCTGGGCTGAGCTGGCCAGGCTACACCGTCCTGGCTGACACTGGGCTGACCTCAGTGACCTGGTCATGCTGAGGACAGGCCGAGCTGAGTCCGCATCAGTCTCGCTGATGGACCTCACACGGACCTTTCCTCCAAGCCCAGACGCCCAGGGCCCGACTCCAGTGTGGCTGAGCCAGGGGCGGGAGGGCTGGGCTGGCGGGGCTGAGAGTGCCGGCATCCGCTGCATGGCCTCGGAGGGAAGGCGGGGCGTGCAAAGACATCTCTCACTCCCTCTTCCTCTTCTGTTCCCTCTCGGGTCCTCAGAGAGCTCATCTGCCCCAACACTCTTCCCCCTCGCCTCCTGTGAGAGCCCCGTGTCCGACGAGAGCCCAGTGGCCTTGGGCTGCCTGGCCCGGGACTTCCTGCCTGACTCCATCACCTTCTCCTGGAGCTACCCAGACGGCATCGCGGTCAGCAGCCAGAGCATCAAGACCTTCCCGTCCGTCCTGCGGGAGGGCAAGTATGTGGCCACCTCCCAGGTGCTCCTGCCCTCCCAGAGCGTCCTCCAGGGGTCAGAGCTGATTTGCAAAGTCCAGCACTCCAAGGGGAACTCGGACGTGCGTGTGACCCCCCCAGGTGAGCCGGGCTCCTCCCGGGCTGGGTGGCAGGGTTGGGAGTAAGCCAGGCCCAGCTGACGCTCTGTCTTTCCCTGCAGTGGTGTTAGATCTGCCCCCCAACGTGACACTCTTCATGCCCCCCCGAGACGGCTTCTCTGGCACTTCCAAACGCACGTCCAGGCTCATCTGTCAGGCCACAGACTTCAGCCCCAGGGAGATCTCCGTGTCCTGGTTTCGTGAGGGCAAGCGGCTGGTGTCTGGCTTCATTACGGAAGATGTGGAAGCCTCAATGTCCAATCCAGGGACCTTCAGTGTCAACAGCATGCTGACCATCACCGAGAGCGACTGGTTCAGCCAGACTGTGTACACCTGCCAGGTGGAGCACAGAGGGATGGTCATCGAGAAGAACGTGTCTTCCCAGTGCAACCCCAGTGAGTGGTCTGGCCCGAGCACAGCCCCGGGGCAGGGGGGGCCCACACACGCAGTCTGCAGACATCACCCCAGACCTGACCAGCAGCTCCCTGAGCCTTGGCTTCCCAGAGCGGCCAAGGGCAGGGAGGGGGCTGTGGAGGGCAGCTCGGGGAGTGTTTTCAGACATGCCCAGTGTCCTCCCGCAGCAGGGCCCGGAGGTCATGAGGGACTCGGCAAAGTCAGCCCCTGCTCTTTGGGCCGCACTGTACCTTGGCCTGATTTCATGCTAACCGACTGTCTCCTATCTCCAGGTCCGTCCCCCGGCATCGAGGCCTTCGCCATTCCCCCCTCCTTCTCCGACATCTTCCTCAACAAGTCAGCCAAGCTCACCTGCCTGGTCACAGGCCTGGTCACCTACGACAGCCTGAGCATTTCCTGGACCCGCCAGGGTGAAAAGGCTGTGGATTCCCAGATCACTGACTCCAGGATCCTCCCCAACGGCACCTTCAGCGCCACGTGTGTGGCGTCAGTCTGCGTGGAGGACTGGGAGTCAGGAGACAGGTTCACGTGCACGGTGACCCACCTGGATCTGCCCTCACCCCTGAAGCGGAGCATCTTCAAGCCCACAGGTAGGCCCTGCACTGCCCCTCCCCCCGCCCCGGGACTCTCCCCAGGCTGCCTGGGCCTGCAGGCCGCTGTGCCCCGTGTCGTCCGGGACGGCCCGCGGCCCGCCCCAGCTCACCGCCGTCTGTCCTCCCGCAGAAGTGCACAAGCACATGCCTTCCGTCTACGTGCTGCCGCCGGCCCGGGAGCAGCTGAGCCTGCGGGAGTCAGCCTCCATCACCTGCCTGGTGAAGGGCTTCTCCCCTCCGGACGTGTTTGTGCAGTGGCTGAAGAAGGGGGAGCAGGAGCCCCTGTCCCCCGACAACTACGTGACCAGTGCCCCAGTGCCCGAGCCCAACAGCCCGGGCTACTACTTTGTCCACAGCGTCCTGACGGTGAGCGAGAAGGACTGGAGTGCCGGGGCGACCTACACCTGCGTCGTGGGCCATGAGGCCCTGCCCCACTTGGTGACCGAGAGGACCGTGGACAAGTCCACCGGTAAACCCACCCTGTACAACGTGTCCCTGGTCATGTCCGACACAGCCAGCACCTGCTACTGACCGCCTGGCCGCCCACTCGGGCCCGGGCCAGAGGCCCTGGGTGGCCATCACTGTGTGTGTGCACGCGGGCAGACTAACCGTGTCAATGATTGGGATGTTGCATTTTATAAAAATTAGAAATAAAAAAAGACCATTCAAAAGATGCTGGTTGTGAGTGAGCGATGCTCTCCCTGCTGGGGCCATGGCTGTGCTGCCCCCACCCCGCAGACCGCCCTCCACCACCTTCCCCCCTCTGCCTCTCACCCGCAACTCCGACCCACCTCTGGGAGCCCCTGCACCTCTTGCCAGATGCCCACAGCAGGCCAAGCCCACACTCGCTGCTCCTCTGGCGGCTTCCATGGCAACACAGGCACACCAGTGTGCCACACACACACACACACACACCTGCACACGTGCAGGGACACGCACACACCCAGAGACACACGGACATGCGCACTCACACGGGTACACACAGTCCCAGGCACTCACGCAGACACACACGCACGTACATGCACACACGTGCACGTGCCCGGACAAGACGTGGGCACACCGACACAGTGACGCGTGCACACGCAGCCGTACGTGTGCTCATCCACACACGTGAGCACACGGGCACATGCACAGGGACACACAGGGACGCTGATGCCAGCGCTTGCTCTCCCACAGTCACCTAGTGCCTTCTGGCGGGTGCTCCCGCCCGCTGGCGGTGTCCCTCTGCACCACGCTGGCTGTGGGGCTTCATGCCCAAGCTCTGCCTGGCCTGTCTCCGCTTGGAGCTGTGTCCGTGAGCCGGCCCAGCTGGGACCCCTGCCGTAGCCACCATCCCCAGGCCCAGGGCGAAGAACTCAGAGGGTCACCCTGGGCCTGGCCAGCTGCAGCTGCTCAGGAACGCCGCAGCCCGTGTCCAGGAGGGGTGCCCCTCCCAGCCCAGGCTCTACTTGAAGGTGGCAGCTCCCCCCACCCCTAGCCCCACCTGTGAACAGACGCAGTCAGGGCATGTTCTGACAGAGCAGGCAGAACCCGGCATCCGCCTGGGAGGCAGGGAGGCTGTCTCTGGAGGCACCTCCTTGGAGCAGGACACTCCCGTGTGAACGAGGTCTGCCCCTGGAAATGTCGGGCCCTGAGGTCCCCGGAGCAGGGAGTGAGGGGCACAGAGCCCGGTGGGCAGGAGGGGAGCAGGGGCCAGCGGGGTCTCCTCTTCCGACAAGGGCACCACCCCCCCCCCCACCGGCTGCCTCCTAGGCCCTCCAGGAGCCAGAGCTCCAGATGTCCCCAAGGACCCATCAGTGTGTGGTCTGCAGACCCTACTGGACATCCTCAGCCTGTTCATCCCAACATCACTCTCTCTGGGACATTAGGTGTCTGTCTGATTCCTTGGTCCCAGAGCCATGGGTCCTGGTGGGGCCAACAGGCCAGCCAGGGCCCCTCCCGGCCTCTCACACGTGCTGTGGCTCCAAGATGGAGAGAGAGAAAGCGAGGGCCCTCGCGCACAGGTGTCCGCCTGCCCCAGGGCTGGTCCTCAGAGGCCAGAGGCCCCACCAAGCTGTAGGGGACAAGAGGACCCACTCCCTGCCTCTCAGCCCCCAGTGGCCCTGGTTGTGCCCCTACATCCTCCAGGAGAGTCTGGGGTGCGGGGGGCCATTCCGCTGGGGCTCTCGCCTCCGTGGCTGGCAGAGACCCTTCCTGACCAAGCCCGGGAGCTCCTGGCCCCACCGCACACACACCTTCCTCCTGCTTGTTTCTGCTGCCGCCACCCCCAGCCCTGCCGGGGGGGGCAGCACAGCCAAGGGCCCGAGGGCAGGCTCGGGTGACGGGCAGCTAGGGTGGGCTTTGCTGGGGTGCGGCCACACTGACCACTCCGCGCCATGTCTCCCGCAGAGGGGGAGGTGAGCGCGGATGAGGAAGGCTTCGAGAACCTGAACACCATGGCCTCCACCTTCATCGTCCTCTTCCTCCTGAGCCTCTTCTACAGCACCACCGTCACCCTGTTCAAGGTAGGCCAGCCTGGCCGGCGGGCGGGGGCCCCATGACCCCTGGCACCCCCCACCACTCACGCCATCCCTGTCACCTGCAGGTGAAGTGACCCCCCAAGCAAGGATGTGGGAGACCAGAGACGGACAAGACGGGTGCCGCCCGGGGGCCTGGGGTCCCCTGCCTGCGTGGCCCATCCGCATGTACTCAGACCTTCCCTGTGTCCCTCTCCAGCTTCAAGCGCTAAGAAACTGGCTTCTCCCAACATGGCCAAACGCCGCAGCCAAGCCGGGTGCCCGCAGCCGTAGGCCCAGCCCGGCCCTGCTTTGTGATGTCGCTCTTGTGGCCTTGAAATAAAGACGTCTATTTTATCTTGTGAAACTGCTTCCTCCTGAAGGCTTTTCTTCCCCACACCTCACTTCGGTGTGTCACACATCCTGAGAGTTGGCCCTAATTCCAAAGGGCTCGTGGGCAAGGGCAAGAGCCTGCGAGGGCTGTGCTGGGCCGGGCACAGCCCTGCTGGAGAGGATCCCCTGCCTGGGCTCCCAGCACGCCTGAGCTGGGAGCCGGGCTCAGGCCTCTGGGCTCCTGCGTGCCATCGGCGGGGCCCTCCCACAAGCACCGCGCAATGCGTTGTCACTCGGTCACCATCTGCAGCAAGCCCAGCCACAGGGAGTTCTGTCCAACCTTTGGGGCGTGCACTGTGTGTGCCAGTGGGACTCAGGAGGTGCACTGGGCATGGGTGCAGCCGCAGTGCACCCTGCAGAATCCCGGGGGGGCGGATAGTGACTAAGGTATAGAAGCAGGTTCAGAAGATTCTAGTGAAACAGCCTGGAGAATGCATGGTGGGGAGGCTGGGGAAAGGGGAGGCAGTGCCAGGCCCAGGATGGTGGCAGGAGGTGGGGGAGCCGGGCCACCCTCTGGCGATCAGTGCTCCCTCTGAGAACAGATCTGCGCCAGGTGAAGCAAGGACACCTGGGGGGCCTCGCTCGGGCTGTGGAGAAGTCCGGCTGTGGCAGCAAGGGTCAGGGTGGACACAGGTGGGAGGAGAGGAGAGAAGGCAGAGCCTGAGGCCCAGAGGAGGGGCCCCGGTGAGGGCTGCTCTTGTGAGCCGGGCTCCTGGGGGTGGCAATTTCAGGGGGCTGGAGAGTGGCTGGGAGACCCCAGGACTGACTCTCCTGGGGTGTCTGGGGCCTGAGCACCAGCCTGGCCCTGAAGAGGTGCCTGCCCAAGAGAGATTTGTAACTGGACGTGGGTCCCAAATGGAACCCATTCCCTGGCTTTGGGCTCCCAGGGGGTGTCCAGACCCTGGCTTTGTTCCCATTAAACGGACCCCCTTGCAGGCCCAACCTGGCAGGCTGGGGACATTCGACAAGGGGTCCCACAAAGTGCAAGACACCTCGGGCAGGGATGGGGGCTCCCACACAGGCTATGGGGTTGACTGTTCGGGGCCACACCTATACGAGTGTCCCAGAATGGCTGGCAGTCATGACAGAACCACAGACCAGACTTAAACGTCATGAATTTATTGTCTCCCGGTCTGGAGGCTGGAAGGAAAGTCAAGACGTCAGCTACGCTGCTGTCTTCTGGGGCCGTGATGGAGGGTCTGGTCAATGCTGCCTTCCTAGCTTCTGGGGGCTGCCAGCATCTCGTTCCTGTTTAACTACTTGAGCTTAACTTTCAGACTTAGCTTATCAACTGCTCATTTATACTCATTTTCCAAGTAAGACCTTTAAGAAACTGCATAGCGAGGTGCAGTTTAGCAATGCATTCGTATAATTTTTAAAGCGTTAATCCTTCAAGGTAGTTCATCGCAAACCGTCCTCCAGGGTCCCCAAAGCGCTGTTTTCACAAGGACTGTGTTCAGAGATTTTAGTTGGTCGATTTTCTCTTCGTGATGAAGAAACACTCTGCTGTTCAGCTACAGTTGCCTTCGTCTCAGTGTTTGTCAAGACCGCTTTTCAGGTGCCCACCTGAGGACGGGTTTTAGGGGAAATGTGTGTGTCCGTCATGAGCTGTTTCGGTCAGACGTGTGAGCTGGTGCATTGAGAGGATGCCCAGTGAGGTTCTGAATCAGAAGGGCAGGACACCTTAGAAGGACGGTCTGTTCTGGAAGGTCGACCCAGCGTCTGAGTTGAAGGTGCTCCGGTGGAGGGCCCCGGAGCGGGGGCCCCGGCCTCGCCACAGCCGGGGTCTCCTGGGACCACCCGGAGCTGGGAGCGGCAGGTGCAGTGTGTGCCGCCGGGCCCCTCGGCTGTCCGTGAATCAGTCTTCTTAATGGATCTGGAGGAACCCTTCCATGCCAGGGACCCCACGGAGCTCCCCAGGGGCCAGGCACCGAGACGGTAAGAGAGGCAGCCCCACTGCCAGATTTCCTGCTCGGGACAGCGCGTAGGCAGCGTTTCTGCTCCACTCGGGGGAGGGCGGTCTTCAACGCCCGCTCGGTGAGACAGAGACTTGTTGTGTGAATCCCTCGAGGGGCCGCTGTCCGGCTGGGCCACGTCTGACTTTCCCTAAAGAACAGGCCAAGGACAGCGTGGCGGGGGCTGCTCCACAGCCCCCTAACTACTGCCGGCGTGGCTCCCACTGCTTCCACAGACCCAAGGCACCCCTTACCACGTCCTCGCTTAAATGCACGCAGTTTAAACGCAGCTTTGGGTTTAAGGTCTTTGCTGTGTGTGTGAAGGTGGCCTCTGCTTTCTGCAGAGTTTATGATAAAGAGCAGAATTGTGAGTGGCAACCTCAGGTACAATGCGTTTCCTGGTCATTTCTAGTGAGGGATTTTCCTAGAGGGAACTTAGTCAAGTCGGGACTCACTTTAGACTCAGGAGGGAGGAATTCGCGCCAAGGGTAAGCGCACAGGAAGGCGAAGGCACCCGGGAGACGATCCCCAGGGCTCTCCTCTCCGCGAAGAAGCAATGCTGCCAGTTCCAGGGAGGGACCTTTCCTTCTGACAGTGGCCAGTGCAGCTCCTGAACAAGACGTGCTAAGGAGCTGAAAGCCTCCGGGCAGCATTTCATTCAGACAGCTGAAGGGGGGTAGCGACTGGTGCCGCTCAGGAGCCGTGGCCGCTGGGCCTGGGCAGGGACGGAGGAGCTGGGGTACCCGGAGTGAGGGGGACTCCGAGGAGGAGAAGGAGGAAGGGCCACCAGGAAGGAACTGACCCTGCACCGAGCCCAGCTGTGCAGGACTCCTGGATGAGATGGCCTTAGCTGAGCCAGGCGGGTCTGGAGGTCCCACCCTTTCTGGCCGGTACCATGGGCTTTCAGGAAAGAACCGGGCCGAGCCAGAGCTGAGATGAACTAAACTGGATTGAACTGGGCTTCCTGAGCCGGGCTGGGTTAAGCCAGGCTGAGCCAACCTGAGCCGTGCTGAGTAGGGCTGATCCAGGCTGAGCTGGGCTGAGCTGGGCTGGGCTGGGCTGAGCTGGGCTAAGCTGGGCTGGGCTGAGCTGAGCTGAGCCAACCTGAGCCGAGCTGAGTAGGGCTGATCCAGGCTGAGCTGAGCTGAGCTGAGCTGGGCTGAGCTGAGCTGGGCTGAGCTGGGCTGAGCCAGGCTGGGCTGAACTGGTCTGAGCAGGGCTGAGCTGAGCTGGGTTGAGCTGGGCTGAACTGAGTTGAGCTGAGCTGGGCTGCAATGAGCTGAGTTGGGCTGAGCCCAGCTGGGCTAAACTGGGCTAAGCCAGGCTGAGCCGGGCTGAGCCAGGCTGAATGGACTGAGCTGGGCTGGGCTGGGCTGGGCTGAGCTGAGCTGGGCTGAGGTGGGTTGAGCTGAGCTGGGCTGAGCTGGGCTGAACTGGGTTGAGCTGAGCTGAGCTGAGCTGAGCTGGGCTGAGCTGAGCTGGGCTGGGTTGAGCTGGGCTGAACTGGGTTGAGCTGAACTGAGCTGAGCTGGGCTGAGCTGAGCCGGGCTGAGCTGAGCTGAGCTGAGCCGGGCTTAGCCAGGCTGAGCAGGGCTCAGCTGGGCTCAGCTGAGCTGAGCTGAGCTGGGCTGAGCTGGGCTGGGCTGAGCTGGGTTGAGCTGAGCTGGGCTGAGCTGAGCTGAGCTGAGCTGGGCTGGGTTGAGCTGAGCTGGGCTGGGCTGAGCTGAGCTGAGCCAACCTGAGCCGAGCTGAGTAGGGCTGATCCAGGCTGAGCAGGGCTGAGCTGAGCTGAGCTGAGCTGGGCTGAGCTGAGCTGGGCTGAGCTGAGCTGAGCCAACCTGAGCCGAGCTGAGTAGGGCTGATCCAGGCTGAGCAGGGCTGAGCTGAGCTGAGCTGAGCTGGGCTGAGCTGGGCTGAGCTGGGCTGAGCTGGGTTGAGCTGAACTGAGCTGAGCTGGGCTGAGTTAACCATGGTGAATGAGATGGATCCAGTAGAAATGGGCTGGCTGAGTCAGCCTGACTTAAACAATATGATGAGCTGCTTCGGGATGGTTAACCGTGGCTGAACCAGGTGGGTCTAGCTGGGCTGAGCTGGCCAGGCTACACCGTCCTGGCTGACACTGGGCTGACCTCAGTGACCTGGTCATGCTGAGGACAGGCCGAGCTGAGTCCGCATCAGTCTCGCTGATGGACCTCACACGGACCTTTCCTCCAAGCCCAGACACCCAGGGCCCGACTCCAGTGTGGCTGAGCCAGGGGCGGGAGGGCTGGGCTGGCGGGGCTGAGAGTGCCGGCATCCGCTGCATGGCCTCGGAGGGAAGGCGGGGCGTGCAAAGACATCTCTCACTCCCTCTTCCTCTTCTGTTCCCTCTCGGGTCCTCAGAGAGCTCATCTGCCCCAACACTCTTCCCCCTCGCCTCCTGTGAGAGCCCCGTGTCCGACGAGAGCCCAGTGGCCTTGGGCTGCCTGGCCTGGGACTTCCTGCCTGGCTCCATCACCTTCTCCTGGAGCTACCCGAACGGCATCGCGGTCAGCAGCCAGAGCATCAAGACCTTCCTGTCCGTCCTGCGGGAGGGCAAGTATGTGGCCACCTCCCAGGTGCTCCTGCCCTCCCAGAGCGTCCTCCAGGGGTCAGAGCTGATTTGCAAAGTCCAGCACTCCAAGGGGAATGTTGACGTGCGAGTTACCCCCCCCCCGAAGTGAGTCGGGCTCCTCCTGGGCTGGGTGGCAGGGTTGGGGCCAAGCCACGCCCCTACCCAGATTCCCTCTCTTCCCATTTACCTGCAGCCTCTCTTGTTGTCCGTAAATGCAACCGTTGTTCTAGGTCCTTGTCTCATCCCAGAAAGAGCTCAGAGACAAGACACAGGGGTTAAAAAAGTAAAGTGAGGATTTATTAAAGGGGGGATGGTACATTCTCAAGGCGAGAGCGGGCAGGCTCAGGGGAGCGGCTGCCCTGAGTTTCTTTGGCAACTTAGCTACACGGGGTGTAAAAATGAATGGGTGGAATATTCACTGGGGAGGGCAGGGCTTGGAGTCGTATTCCCTGATTATCATCCCAACTCCCCCTTCCCAAAGGGAGGAGGGATTTTTGTCCTCACTTAGTCTGGATCAGAAGTGTCACAGCGTCTGGGCTTGATGGCTACTTCTGATCCCCAAGGCTGATTTTATTGAAATGAGGGCATAGTGAGCAAAAGGTCACATTCCGACACTGGAGATTCCTGCCTTTCCTCACCTTTCTTTGTTCTTCTCCAGGCCACTTGTCACCCCAGAAAGCATGATCCCTTATCAGCCCAAAGGCTCCTGCTTTTCCTTCTCTGCCCAGGGACCCCTGCTGCTCACGTGATGTGTGGTTCCCTGCATTTGGCCCGTGCCCCTCCTTTCTGCCCAGTTCCTGCCGTTTGGTCTGCGTCCCCCTTCTCTGCTCACATCTAGCTGTCTGCCTGCTCTAACGCTCCCACCCAGGGGACAACACATTGTGACCCTCAACTGCTCACTGCCCCTCTGATCTCAGCACCTAAGCAGACCATGACCGCTGTATTGGCCCTCAAGTCGGCCCCATCAGAGGACTGCCCAGAGGCCCGCACCACGATGAGGAATCTAGGTTAGCGACCCCCATCCGAGCACACCCTCATCTGCCTGCCGGCCCCTCAGCTGCCTCCTTCAGGTAGCCCTCTGTGACTTCTCCAAAGAGTCTTCAGGAAAGTGGGGCACTGCCCCGAGGGGGGCCTACTGTGCCCAGGAGGCTGGGCACTGGCAGATGCCGCCTCATGCCCTGTGCGGCCCTCAGCCTCTCTGAACGGGTGACCTGCCAGTCAAACCGCGAGGAGAACACTGGAGAGGGAGGCCCGTGGCCAGCACCGGACCCACCTGGCCCAGTGGATCAGCTGAGTCGTGAGCTTGTGAGGGAACTCATGTGGGGACACATTGCACAGGCAGCTAGGGATGCGGCGCTGAGCCCGACAACCCTCACGGAAATAGAGCGTGCCACCCAAAGGGCCGGGGAGCCATGGCGGCCAGACCCAGGAGCTGGCCACGGCAGGACCCCCCGGAGTGAGCTGCCTTCCTGCCCCTCTACCTGGGGCCCAGGGTCACACTTCACCCTGTCGCCGCCCTGGGCAGCGTGCCCTCACTCTGAGCCTTGGAGGCTGAAGCAGCTGGCAGAGGGGAGCAGTCAGACGGAGAGTAGCAGCTCCCTCGCTGGCCTTCTGGGCACTGAAGCTCAAAGAAGCCGTGGCCTGCTGGGGTGTCTCTGTGGGCTTATTGGCCAGGATGCTCACCCCCCAGCCAGAATCTGCTCCCACTGTGCTCATCCGGACACTCCAGCCCTGGGCTCGGGGAGGTCTGCTCAGGCACACAAAGCATGGGCGAGTCAAGAGACGCCAGCTCTCCAGAGGAGAAGGTCGCCTGCAGCAGGGTGTGTGCCAAACGCACCCCTTCCCCGGAGTGCCGGCAGTCAGAGCTGACTGTGACATCTGCAGCCAGTTGGCCACCCAGCAGTTTTGGGAGGGAGCAGGTGGAGCTCCAGGAAGACAGATTGGGCCCTCCGGCTCTGGGGCTGGACTGCCCTCCAGTGGAAAAGGACCCTTCTTAGGGCACGCCCAAGGTGGGCTGAGCCCATGAGCCAAGCCCTCAGAACAGGCCTGCACAACCCACCCCACCCCAGGAGGGCCCCCCAACCCAGACGTGGCCCAGCTGTCACACTGCCCGCAGGCCAGACGCAGCCGAAGCCTGCTCTCTAGAGCCTGGGCCCGGCCTTTGCAGTTTCAGAGGAGTGGACAAGGAGGAGGAGGACGGGTCAGAAACCCTGCGTAGTTCTAAAGCCTGAAATATTTACTCTCTGGCACTTTACAGAAAAAGCTGGCTGACAGGCGGTCTGTCACAAATTTATGGCCTGATAACATACTGTCCATTCTCGCCCTAAAAGAAGAGGAAGGTCCTTGGGCCCTTAGCACAGACACTCGTGAGCAGTGAGCAGTCAGGGTCCCACCAGAGCCAGGAGGCACACTCAGGGAGCAGTGACTACCAGAAGCCAAGCTGCCACCCCTGGGGCTGGGGGCCAGGGAGCCGGGGGGCCATAGCTCCCACCTTCTAAGGAGCCAAGAGGACACCCTTAGTCACCCCCTCCCCAACAGTGCCGGCCACCAGCCCCACCAGCCCCCCAGCCCCCCAGCCCCCGCCCCGCCAGCCAGAAGCCTGGATGCTGGGAAG